>NW_022589770.1:1214204-1336921 GCF_004348235.1 Phoca vitulina | reverse complement strand
GGAATTGTGATGCCGCCAGCTTTGCTTTTCTTTTTCAACATTCCTCTGGCTATGCGGGGTCTTTTCTGGTTCCATACAAATTTTAGGATTATTTGTTCCATTTCTTTGAAGAAAGTGGATGGTATTTTGATGGGGATTGCATTGAATGTGTAGATTGCTCTAGGTAGGATTGACATCTTCACAATATTTGTTCTTCCAATCCATGAGCATGGAACGTTTTTCCATTTCTTTGTGTCTTCCTCCATTTCTTTCATGAGTATTTTATAGTTTTCTGAGTACAGATCCTTTGCCTCTTTGGTTAGATTTATTCCTAGGTATCTTATGGTTTTGGGTGCAATTGTAAATGGGATCGACTCCTTAATTTCTCTTTCTTCTGACTTGTTGTTGGTGTATAGGAATGCCACTGACTTCTGTGCATTGATTTTATATCCTGCCACTTGACTGAATTCCTGTATGAGTTCTAGCAGTTTTGGGGTGGAGTCTTTGGGATTTTCCACATAAAGTATCATATCATCTGCAAAGAGTGAGAGTTTGACTTCTTCTTTGCCAATTTGGATGCCTTTGATTTCTTTTTGTTGTCTGATTGCTGTGGCTAGGACTTCCAGTACTATGTTGAATAGCAGTGGTGATAGTGGACATCCCTGCCGCGTTCCTGACCTTAGGGGGAAAGCTCTCAGTTTTTCCCCATTGAGAATGATATTCGCTGTAGGTTTTTCATAGATGGCTTTTATGATATTGAGGTATGTACCCTCTATCCCTATACTCTGAAGAGTTTTGATCAAGAAAGGATGCTGTACTTTGTCAAATGCTTTTTCTGCATCTATTGAGAGGATCATGTGATTCTTGTTTTTTCTTTTGTTAATGTATTGTATCACGTTGATTGATTTGCGGATGTTGAACCAACCTTGCAGCCCAGGGATAAATCCGACTTGGTCGTGGTGAATAATCCTTTTAATGTACTGTTGGATCCTATTGGCTAGTATTTTGGTGAGAATTTTTGCATCCATGTTCATCAGGGATATTGGTCTGTAATTCTCCTTTTTGATGGGGTCTTTGTCTGGTTTGGGGATCAAGGTAATGCTGGCCTCATAAAATGAGTTTGGAAGTTTTCCTTCCATTTCTATTTTTTGGAACAGTTTCAGAAGGATAGGTATTAATTCTTCTTGAAATGTTTGGTAGAATTCCCCTGGGAAGCCATCTGGCCCTGGGCTTTTGTGTTTTGGGAGATTTTTGATGACTGCTTCTATTTCCTTAGTGGTTATAGGTCTGTTCAGGTGTTCTATTTCTTCCTGGTTCAGTTTTGGTAGTTGATACATCTCTAGGAATGCATCCATTACTTCCAGGTTATCTAATTTGTTGGCATAGAGTTGCTCATAATATTTTCTTATAATTGTTTGTATTTCTTTGGTGTTGGTTGTGATTTCTCCTCTTTCATTCATGATTTTGTTGATTTGGGTCATTTCTCTTTTCTTTTTGATAAGTCTGGCCAGGGGCTTATCAATCTTGTTAATTCTTTCAAAGAACCAGCTCCTAGTTTTGTTGATCTGTTCTACTGTTCTTTTGGTTTCTATTTCATTGATTTCTGCTCTGATCTTTATTATTTCTCTTCTCCTGCTGGGTTTAGGCTTTATTTGCTGTTCTTTCTCCAGCTCCTTTAGGTGTAGGGTTAGGTTGTGTACTTGAGACCTTTCTTGTTTCTTGAGAAAGGCTTGTATTGCTATATACTTGAAAGATGACCCATTTTCACTCCTCTTCAACTTTTGGAACTTTAAAGCGTGGTGTCAACTTATTTCCCTCATGACTCTCTCTTAAATTATACTGGAATCTTGCCTTTTGAAATTTCAGAGCTGGTCTGAGAAAAGTGGGACACATTTCCCTTGACACATTTCACTTGTATGAGAAAGAGGAACCCATCTGCAAGAAGCTGTCAAACAGAATATTGGCAGAAAGCAGTAAGTCCTCTGCAAAGTGAGTCTCACCAGTTCCCTTCCACCTCCACTTCATATAATATCCCAAATGCCAGGATTCCTGATGAATCTTCCTTCTGGGCATGTACTGCTAAGTCTTTATTGTTTGACATTTTCTGAGGCATAGTTTCTCATCCTGGTGCTCACAGTCACAAGACTTTCTATTCCTTGGTTATCAGCATCGTGCTTTGGGTCAAAAGAGTCTCACTATTCCTCAAGGGACCTATCACAACACCTTTATCACCAAATTAGTGGGGAAGGAAGCATGGCTACCATCTTAAAACCTGGTAGGTGATGAGTTATCCAGTTCTAATCTCTGTAAGCACTATTATTCTGTTTCATATCTGACCTAGACTATTCTACATAACTTTTTCTGTTGTTGTTTTATCTGAGTTCTTAACAATGCTCTTAGATGATGCTCAGTGCTCTCAAGATGCCTTCACCATCTTGGTTCCTAGACCTTTGTTGTACAGGGTAAGAGTTGATGTTGAGAAATGAAGGGAATCCAACCACTGGAAGATTTGCATTTAACCCCCCCCCCCCCACTAATGGCAGAAGAGAAAGGGTCCAGAAAGTGAAAAGCAGAGCTGAAAAAGACAGGCATCAGCATGGGTTGAATTTAGGAATTTATGAAAAGTTTCATTTTTGATTAAGGTAAAATCTTCAGTATTTACAAGAAGTGAGCAAGTTCACTGACTAAGAAAAAATGGATTTCAAACCTAAACAAACTTCATGTAACTTCATCTCAGTGACTCACAATGTTTTGTCTCATGTTATTATCTACCTTTCTGGATTATTCTCTCTCTGGGTTTCCATTAATGTACATCATAGAGTTCATCACACCTGGAAATAATGTTTAGCAATATATATAACATATACAATGTTATGTGATTTCAAGCAAGCCACATGATCTTTCAGGGTCTTAGTCTTTATTTGAGACAACTCTAAAGTCCCTTGAAATTCTATTGGAGCTCTATGATATGGTTCACAAAATAAAATTCCTACAGGGGCCAGGGTATGTTGCTAGTTTTGTGGTCAACCAACACAAGCAATGCTTGCCTTGCTATGTTGTATCTTAAAAATCCTTGACTTGCTATTTGATATCTCTGTGTGTGCCAAACAAAACTGAAGGAGGCTGAGTTTAATTTTGGGGACATCAATTTGACTCTTTCTGAGAATCTACCATAATTTAGCAGACACTACAAAAGGACTTGTAGAAGATGGTACACAAACTGTTCAACAATTGAGTGGGAAAGGCCCTTTTGAAAATGGAAGTGCTCACCTGAGACAGCCTTGTCTGAAAATGCAAGGGTGAAATTTCACAGTAAACATGTGGATTATGAGCCCTGAATTTGTTCATCACTGGTCACTGAGTGTTAGTAAACTACAGAACTGCAGGAAGAAAGCTGCAGCTGTCCATGGTGCTTAAGAATTCTCCATAAAGCTAGAATCTGAGGTATGGGAATACTTTATACTGAACATATTGCATGTTAAAACAAACAAACAAACACCAAAAAACCCCCAACAAAACACCAAACCACCTCAGTCTGGGCAAGAGAATCTGATATATTCTTGACTTAACTCAATAGCAAACACTTAAGTGGAAATTCATGTCCTCAATTTCCTTTCCGTAGTCCTGAAACAATTTGTGTATGTACGGTAGTTGGTGCATGTATGCGTGTGTGTGTGTGTGTGTGTGTGTGATTCCTCTGAAAGCTTCTACATATCTCCATGATGTTAATATTATCTTGACTTTATTCTCTAAGTTTCCAAAGATAATGCTTGATACAAGTGATCATTTATACAAAGTCCCAGTAATTCTGACCTGGAGCGTATAGTTCTGTGATATAGAAATGTCAATTTCTGACCCTTCTTCTTACAAGTTTCACTTCTTGGTAACTGTTCCCTTTTATAAATTTAAGAAAAATCACTGTTGTCCCAAAGTGATGGGAATTTAAAAATTTTCACAACACACATACACACACAGAGGTTAAAAAACAGCATCTAATTCAGAAATTTTCCACTCTGAATACCTCACTTTTAAAATACAACTCACTTGGTTTTGTTTTGAAATCAAAACATCAATTCTGCATGTTCATGAAGACCCAGAGCAAGATAATCTCTGCTGGATTTCAGCTACAGTCATTCTTTTCCTTTATAAATATTCTTAAATGTTGACCCTATGTTGATACAGGCTAGAGGAGTTCTTGGGCAAATCTGGATTATTTCTTTATTTTGGAGCTAGTGATTTGCCTTGGAGTGACAACAATAAAAGAAGAAAAACAATAGAAGAAGAAAAGGGAACAAAAATATGTATTCCAATAAAATAACTGAACATGGAAGTGTTCTCCCTTCCTTTGTAATGAAGATTTAAAAAACCTTTAATCATGAGATGATGATAAATCTGACGGAATCAGGGAAGTTAATAAAGAAATTAAATAATAAATGGAAGTGAACCTTAAAAACCATTAAAATAGGAGGCTCTTTAAAATATCATTTAGTTCCCATCATTTCAGACACTTATGTGTCTTCCTCATTCTTATGACTTCCTAATGAAACAATTCCATAGTCCTTATAAATAAATCATTCTAACACATAACACCCTTCACTTGGGGAATATTTTCATCCAATCTAACCTTAATCTTTGCCATCTAAAGCTTATTTCCTTTTTTTAAAAAAAAGTCTCTCTATCTGTATATTCATGGAGAAAACACTGGTCATTATTCTTTATATAACTGAAAGCAGTTACCAAATTAGTGTGGCTTATTGCTCTTTTTCAGATAATAGACCTCATTTCTTCAACCTTATTTTGTATACCTTTTTCTCTCCATTTTCTAGTATAAAGTTATTTTCCATGGTGCTTCTCCAAATTTCTCATATCCCATTGGTTATACAATCCCTCCTAAGAGGAGAAACTACCTATTAACTGCTATTATATTTTTAGTATATACTATTTTCATGGTCTTGCTTAATTTTAAATGGAAGTTATAGAAAACAGTAAGTAGTTTCATGCATAGTGGTAGGTGGGTGCAAATAGATTTATTGAGGTGAAAAAAAACTGGATTGGGACGCCTGGGTGGCTCAGTTGGTTAAGCATCTGCCTTCGGCTCAGGTCATGATCCTGGGTCCTGGGATCAAGTCCCTGCATTGGGCTCTTTGCTCAGTGGGGAGCCTGCTTCTCCCTCTGCCTGCTGTTCCCCCTCTTTGTGCTCACATGCTCTCTCTCTCTGACAAATAAATAAATAAAATCTTTTTTAAAAATACTGGATTAAGGAATCCTAGAGCAGATGAAATCTGACACCATCGTCAAGAATGTTGCCTCAGAAAGTTTGTGAGATTAGAAATTCTATTGAAGCAATAAAAAAATATGAAGTTAATTGGGCTGAGCTGAGAATATTGGGTTGGATACATATTTTGATATCACTTTAAAATAAAAAATAATATTATGACTTGCTATATAGTAAAATGAATAAAACTTCCCCCTCCTTTGGCACTATTACATCTTCAACAGGGAAGCTGAGAAGAGTTGATTAATATTTGTAGTTCTTATGAACAGCAACAGAAAAAAAATGCATGATAAATCAAAACACTCTTTAAAGGAATAATGGGATATTTAATCAGAAAGAACCAGTTAATAATATCAGATGCCCATTAGGTACAGGGATCTGAATTACACTCTCTCGGCAGTTACAAAGGAATAGGATATTCAATTCCTGTCTTCAAAGTACTAACTTTCAGCCGGAAGGGCTGAGGCAACAAAAATTCAAGTGGCAGAATCACACAAAAATGATAAAGAAGACTTCCAAACAAACTTAACACATATCTATTACTGACTCCAGATAGGAAGGGCAGAGAGGGAAGGAGAGACTTTACAGAATATTTGAAGGTGCTAGAATGAGGTGAAGCCAGGATGGAAAGATAGGTTTTGAGTGACATTGTTAAAGGCTATTTTCCTGTCCTAATAGAATCTGGAAGGTCACCTCTGAAAGTAATGAAATCCTCTCTGCACTGCAATAAGATTTTTCAATTTTTAATTCAAGGAAAATCCCAAAGCAAACGGCACATAAAATACTGGGGCTTGGGGGTGGTAGTGATAAAATTATCATCAAAATTTAAAAACCTGTCGATCTAAGCAGTGCACACGGGTCCATTTTAAAATAAATTACTATATTGTTTTAAAACAACAGATGCCATGTTTATCAGGCACATTCCTGCAATCTAATTCACAATAAATCTCCAAGTAGCTTATGGCAATTATTTTAGGTGCTGCTTTATCTAGCAGTCATGTCATTTGTTCTCTTTTTCTATTTCTGTTGCAGAGATGTGAAAGAGCTTTAATTTATTTCATATTTTTGCTAATGACAAAGAAAAATAAGATGCAGCAAAAAAGGAGGAGCCCACAGAACATCTGGCACTCCTCCCCCATTAAAAATCGTATTTAATACAGGTGTTTCCACTCCAAACATTCTATTACCTTCCATTTAATTTACAGCCAAAATTTCCTCCCCTTAAACTCTATCTAAAGTCATTACCTGAATCTTTCATAGTGACTTTGGCATAGATTCTCTGAAACAAGTGATTTTTGCCATATGACTTCAGTACTGATTACAGCACTAGAAGGGATCCTAAAAAATATTAGGGCTATTACCCTACCTTCCAGTATAGCTGAGTGAGATAGAGACAGATCATTTACTGTCCTATTCATAGATCTCTCCTTGAAAGATAATTTCAAGAGAATTTCTGTTAATAATTAATAACAGAAGTTCAGGGCCAGAGTCAAAGTGAGAGAAATCATTGAAGCAAAATTCACAACTGGGAAAGTCTTCTATACATCATACTTCAGGACAGCTATTATCACAAAGAGCCTATTTCAAACACTTTTTGAGAACTTACATACTGGGTCCTGTACAAGGTATATCTCTTATAATATGAACATTTTGCCATATTGAGTATTTGCAATTCATAAATTTACATTGGTTGAATGCATTAAGTTATTGAGATGTCTTTGATTTATGAAGTGATCTAACTCATGGTATGATATGATTTGTGGTACATGGATAGTAACGTTTCTATCCAAACACATCTTCTGCCATAATCCTACAATTTAATTTGTTATACAGTGATATTGATAGTGACACAATCATTATACCTGGAAGAGAATAATAATTCATTTGAAGAAGAATTTAAGAGCAAGTCATCCCAGAAGACTTCTGTTTTGGATAACTCAGAGCTACAAAGTTTGGTGAACACAGACTCATGATTAATCTCACACACTTGGTTAAGTGCATGGCTGATTATTGCTCAATCAGACTTAATGAGGCATGCTACCAGGAAAAGAATGACATTTCAATACACCAGAATGCAATAACATCTGCTTTTCAAACATGACACAATTTTCAACAAGTCATTTCCTTTGAGAAAGGTGATGCCTTCAAAGTTAAAGCTACATTGAAGAGTCAACAAATATTTGAGTCAACCACGCACAATTTTGATCTGGACAAGATGCATTGGATACAGGATAAAATGTCTAAAGTAGTGGACATGGATTTTGCTTTTTCTTGGTAGGGGGAGTTGGGAGGAGGTCCTGCCAGAAGGTAACATTATGGATACAAGGCCAGCTATATCACTTCCCTTTCAGTAAAGTAATGCCAAGTGCCTTTTTTTGGGTGGCATTTATAAATGGAGAACAGCAAGTTTATACACAATCCAATTCCCCTCAGATGCTCCAATTCCAAAAAAGCCACATCATTAAGTTCAGAAATAATTGTCTTAGTTTTAAAAAGAAAATAAAAATTACTTAAATTCTCTCAAGTTTTAATTCATGCACAAATTATAATTTTGGCATATTTAGAAATTTAAGCAGCTTTGAAACCAATAGGGCATATTTCAAATATAAACACCAGTTGGAAAAGATACCATTAAAGGTAAACCAATAACCAAGCCACAGTTTAACCAAAATCATACACAAGCTTCAAGAGCCACTTAAATCTCACCTCTTCCTGTAGCCTCCCCAACCTTTCCCCCTGGAAACCACCTCCCACCCCCTTCACAAGTCTTAAGGGTGTGGTCTGCACCATTCAGAACCTTTGTCTTATAATGTAATTATTTTTATCCACTATATTATATACCAGTGGGTGACTCTTCACCTCAAGGGCATTTTTGCAATATCTGGAGACATATTTGTCTCAACTAACAAGTGTGTGTGGGGGGGCGCTATTGGTATCTAGGGGGCAGAAGTGAGGGATGCTGTTAAACCTCCTTCTGTGCCGAGCACAGTACCCTACAGCACAGAAGTATCCAGCCCAAAATGTCAATAGTGTCTGGGCTGAGAAGCCCTGGAGTATACCCTGCACACTGTACATCTGATAAGTGGTTAATTTCATACTGCATGTTGTTAATTACATATAACTCAGTCAGTTGTTTCTTTAGTAGCTAAAGGAGCTAATGCCAATCCAGACATGCCTCCTTCAGATTAAGCAAGGAGTTTAGGTAAGAGAATTTGGCTCAACGTTTTATTTTTACTCTATTTTGGCTTAGGATGAAATGTGTGCAAACTCTGTCAAATGTTTTGATAAAAGCTTTCAGATTTGGAGGCAAACAGTCTACAAAACAAGCTATCTTCCTAGGGCTTCATTTATACCTATTACAGCATTGTATTTTATTATCTTTTTACAACATTTTATATTACATGCACATTAATTTTTGTCATTTTAAGGGAAATATAGACAAGAAAATGAGATGGTGTCTGAAGATTATAGCATTAAAAATACACATGAAGGCCACTGTTCCTGTGGTATTTCAGGGGTGAGAGTTTGGGAAAACAGCTTATATGCACTCCTTCTCCATGTTCCAAAAGACACAGAACTGAATGGGTGTGGGTCCACAGTTCAGCATTAGATGAGGCATATCATTGAGAGTTTTTCCCCTACTCCCAGAATACCCAACAGTTGCTCACATTCCCCTCTGGGGCAGAGTTATGCCAGATTTGAAAGAAAAATCCAATTCTTGCTATGTGTGGGCCTTTTATATGTAGACTTACATGGTATCGGGAAGAAACTTATGCTTCAGGTCTGTATGGGCTTCTGTTCAGCAAGGCATATTTACAAACACTGTGATCTCTCTCTCTCTCTCTCTTTTTTTTTTTGGTTAAGCACGGTTTTATTTTATGTTTTATTTTATTATGTTATGTTAATCACCATACATTACATCATTAACACTGTGATCTCTTGATTCTTGAAGCAAACTCATCTCTAGGGAGGCCATATCCTCACCAAGGAAAGAAAGCAGAGTCAAGGCCTATGTGCCCTGATTAAGGTTTTGCCTCCAGCTTTATAGGACTTCAAAAACCAATCTCCCAGGAGTCACCTCTTGGCAAGACCTTCCATTATGCAGACAAGCATTTCACATTAAACACGGTGTAGGATTACACTTCCTTTCAACTGGCAGTACAATATTCTAATTGCCTGCAAGAAAATAAAACTTCAAGAGTGTCTTATGTCCAACCCAAAAGGTAAAAGGAGAGGGCAAAAATCTCGTTCCATAAACAATAGTACAATCTTCCTGTGTCATTAGTGCATTATTCTCACTTCCATTGTGTTTGTTTATCAGTCTTGTTTTGTTTGAATATGAAAGCAAATAAATGGCAGTGTGGTTATTGCTTCCAAACAACAATCAGAAGGCAGAGCGTTCCCCCCAAAACAGGAAGGTAGTTGGAAGAGAAGGCTGTGATCGGTGCTCTGAGACCTCAGCCACCTTCTCCAAACTGAACAGAGTGCGAAATGTGATTTTGCTCTCTTCAGAATGATTACTCAATTCCTGTTGGCTAATAAAACTAGTTAGCATTAAATATCCTCTAGTTGTCATGCAGATGACTCACTTAAAATCACTGGATAGCATTATTCACATATGGTTAACTTAGTGAAATTCATCTGCAGTTTACCAACTGTTCTATAGAATACTTTCTATCCTGTAGAATTGATCTGTTTACCCCAAGGCAAAGTCAACTGGATCTATAGAGCCTTTCTTTTCTTTTAAACCAAGGAAACTTTTCGATTAACTTTAAAGTTAAAATGAATGCTCTGCATCCATTTGGATTTTTTCCTTCACATCAGAAAGACTGTATTGTATCTACTGATTGGCAGTCCAGGGCGGATCATCATCCTGCTGGATGCCTCCGTGAAGTCAATGCCAGACTTATTATTTGTACCCACTTCATTCAGGCATGGAAATAATTGGGGATGAAATTTTTTCACTACTAAAGAAGCAAAGATCATGTCATCTTCTTTGTAAGGAAAGTAAAAACAGCAATTCTGTATCTGTAAGCTTTACCATACCTGGTTCTTCTTATCAAGGAAATCTGCTGAGATTTTAATGCTATACCATCCTAACTTGAGTTGGCACAAATACTAGACATTTTTCTGTGGGTAGACTCAAAGAAGAGGGAGATCTTTATACAGTGACATTTTTTTTATCTCAAGAAACAAAAAAGAGGGGCGCCTGGGTGGCTCAGTGGTTAAGCGTCTGCCTTCGGCTCAGGTCATGATCCCAGGGTCCTGGGATTGAGCCCCGCATCAGGCTCCCTGCTCAGTGGGAAGCCTGCTTCTCCCTCTCCCACTCCCCCTGCTTGTGTTCCCTCTCTTGCTGTGTCTCTCTCTGTCAAATAAATAAATAAAATCTTAAAAAAAACCAAACAAAAAAGAATGCTTCAGATACAATCCAGATTATGAGAAGTGGCCTTAAATAACTTGTATCACATGCTTAGCTCATAATCACATCTCTTTTTTGCATTAAGAATTTGACAATATAATTCCCCCTTCTTCCCTAATTATATTTTTTCCATAGCACCTTGCATCCTCCCCCACACTACATCATTTACTTATTTATTTGATATTATCTGCTCCCACCTCCCCCTTCAAGAAGGTCATCTCCAAGAGGGCAGGGATTTGGGCCAACTTCATTCCCTGCAGGTGCCTAAGCACTTAGAACAGTGGCTAGCCTGTGGTGGACACTTGTAACTATTTGCTGGATGAATGAATACCACATCTTTCATTCTTTGTCTATTTTTAAGGTCTTCAAATAATTTCACTGTAGACCCTTTTCTAGAAGAAATATTTTTTAAAAATTCATTTATCCTAAGTATTGAAAAAGATGACTCTATCCAAAAAACTACCCTATAAGAGTTTACCCTATCTCTCTCTAAGATCAGATCAGTTCTATATTTATTTGAAAACAGGGTCACTACTGAAACCAGAAATCATAAACTAAGATTATTCTCAATTCTTTCTCAGTGGGTAAACGGGTTGCTTCCATTCTCCACAGCACACCCACAGAAGTTCATAAAAGGGAAAGAAAGGTTAATCTTAAGGGCCTAAACAGCTCTGGGATGCCAACCTCATCAGGCCTTCTCAAGTGAAACAGACAAGGTCCCAAACAGTTCAACTGCTGGTCAGGTAAGGAAGTGGGGAGTTGGAGCGGGGTTAGGTGTCCTGGGTTTGGAACCTGTGCCTTTCTAAGTGCATCAGTCCCAGCTCAGGTCCAAAGAATACAGTCCCATTTGCTCTTTGGGTATTTAATGTTTTCTGAAAGGCAGATGGTCTCACTTGAGTTGATTGGTATGACTGGCATTTTTAATGAATTAGTGACAAAAAATAATTGACTCATTCCTAGCTGGATAATTTTAAAAATACCCCACTGAAAAGAATGATATCTCATAAATTCAGACAAATGGGCATTAAGAAGGCTAAGTTGGCTGTCCTTTTAATATACGGAGTATTAGCATTTTCCAGA
Organism: Phoca vitulina; assembly: GCF_004348235.1. NCBI lineage: Eukaryota > Metazoa > Chordata > Mammalia > Carnivora > Phocidae > Phoca > Phoca vitulina. The sequence continues at coordinate 1,325,168 of NW_022589770.1, read as the reverse complement.
GTGTCAGGTTGGTAATGCGGTTTCAGCTCAAAAGACTACACCTTTTATTCATTCTGCTTTGTTGTAATGAAAAAAGTCTTAAGTTGTCACATGTAATGATTATAGAAGGTTCTCAACTCTGGCCGGAAGAAAGGCTCAGAAAAGGCAGGCATAAAATTCAAAGGCTACATCATGCTTATGTCAAACAAAACAAAACAAAAACAGCTGTAACCCACATTTTACTTTAAAAGAAAGTTTAACTGAACAGACCTTTGATGTAGGAAACTGTGCATATTGGAAGGCTCCTAAGTAGAAGCCCAAAGAACTCTAGGCTAGCTGCTTTTATTCACTGACAAAATAAAGATGTCTTAGTCCATCTGGGCTGATATAACAAAATGCCATAGCCTGGGTGGCTTGTAATATAGAATTTATTTCTCACAGTTCCGGAAGCTGGAAGTCTGAGGTCAGAGTGCCAGCGTGATCAGGTGAGGGGTCCCCTTCAGGTCACAGATTTCTCCTTGTGGAAAGGGCTGGGGAACCTGTGTGTGGGGTCTCTTTTATAAGAGCACTAATTCCATTCATGAGGGTTCCGCCCTCATGGTTTAAATACGCCCAAAGGCGGCACTTCCTAATATCATCACGTTGGGCATTAGGATTTCAACATATGAATTTGGGGGAAACGTAAACGTTCAAATCATAGTAAAGGGCACATTCAATAGCAACAATTTGTTTTTATTTGTTTGAGCTGAGGTTTGAATGAAAAACCAAAGTGGTGTACCAAAAGGAGTGAATTTTGCCATATGTAAATTAAAAACAAATCAAAATCATTGCCTACCAAAAATAGAATGGTGAAGTACATGAATCTGGGAAAGGTTCTATTTGGCTTATTCATCTCTGGAACAACTGGAGTTGCCCATCATCTTGCCTTCCACATAGGAAACACTCAATAAATGCTTGTGGAATGAACTGGAAGAATGAAAAGGAGAAAGGAACTACCATTTCAATGAATGAATATCCGATCACCTCACTGGAGCCCACAGGTAAATTCAGTGGACTGTTGTTTTTGCTAACACATTCCAGAACAGCAGGGCTATCTCCCTCAGTTCCTTTAAGCCTCTGCTCAAATGTCACCAAAGGAGAGGGAGGCAATGCAGCGAGAACTATGGCATTATTTCATCACACTTGAGGTGGAATGTGTCTTTGGAAATGTTAAATGTGAAACTTTATCTTGAATTTGATTTGGCAATATCTGTCAATGTCTTGATTATGCATGCTTTTGACGCAGGGATTGCATTTATCCTACAGAGAAATTACATGATTTATCTGCCCATGTGTAGAAAAAGAGAAGTGCAAAGATGTTCAAAGAGAAGTAGGATTTTTGTGATTGTGGGAAACAATCTAAGTGTCCACCAATAGGGAAATAGTGAAGTGAATGATGATCCAACCTTACTATGGGATGCTAGGCCAGTGTTTCACAGAATGAGGCAAATCTGTGCAGCAACATGAGAATATATCTAACTTATATATTACATGAAAAAAACAAGTGCATAATACGATGTCCAAGAGTAATTTTTGTTTAAAAAAAACATACGTATACCTCAATATCATAAAAGCCATCTATGAAAAACCCACAGTGAATATCATTCTCAATGGGGAAAAACTGAGAGCTTTCCCCCTAAGGTCAGGAACATGGCAGAGATGTCCACCATCACCACTGCTACTCAACATAGTACTAGACGTCCTAGCCACAGCAATCAGAAAACAAAAAGAAATAAAAGGCATCCAAATCAGCAAAGAAGTCAAACTCTCACTCTTTGCAGATGATATGATACTTTATGTGGAAAACCCAAAAGACTCCACCCCAAAACTGCTAGAACTCAGACAGGAATTCAGTAAAGTGGCAGGATATAAAATCAATGCACAGAAATCAGTTGCATTTCTATACACCAACAACAAGACAGAAGAAAGAGAAATTAAGGAGTCGATATCATTTACAATTGCACCCAAAACCATAAGATACCTAGGAATAAATCTAACCAAAGAGGCAAAGAATCTGTACTCAGAAAACTAAAGAATACTCATGAAAGAAATTGAGGAAGACACAAAGAAATGGAAAAACGTTCCATGCTTATGGATTGGAAGAACAAATATTGTGAAAATGTCAATGCTACCTAGAGCAAACTACATATTCAATGCAATCCCTATCAAAATACCATCAACTTTTTCAACGAAATGGAACAAATAATCCTAAAATTTGTATGGAACCAGAAAAGACCCCGAATAGCCGTAGGAATGTTGAAAAACAAAAGCAAAGCTGGTGGCATCACAATTCCGGATTTCAAGCTCTATTGCAAAGCTGTCATCATCAAGACAGTATGGTACTGGCACAAAAACAGACACATACATCAATGGAACAGAATAGAGAGCCCAGAAATGGACCCTCAACTCTATGGTCAACTAATCTTCAACAAAGCAGGAAAGAATGTCCAATGGAAAAAAGACAGTCTCTTCAACAAATGGTGTTGGGAAAACTGGACAGCCACGTGCAGAAGAATGAAACTGGACCATTTCCTTATACCACACACAAAAATAGACTCAAAATGGATGAAAGACCTAAATATGAGATAGGAATCCATCAAAATCCTAGAAGAGAACACAGGCAGCAACCTCTTTGACCTCAGCTGCAGCAACTTCTCCCTAGAAACGTTGCCAAAGGCAAGGGAAGCAAGGGCAAAAATGAACTATTGGGACCTCATCAAGATAAAAACCTTTTGCACAGCAGAGGAAACAGTCAACAAAACCAAAAGACAACTGACAGAATGGGAGAAGATATTTTCAAATGACATATCAGATAAAGGGCTAGTATCCAAAATCTATAAAGAACTTATCAAACTCAATACCCAAAGAACAAATAATCCAATCAAGAAATGGGCAGAAGACATGAACAGACATTTCTGCAAAGAAGACATCCAAATGGCCAGCAGACACATGAAAAAGTGTTCAACGTCACTTGGCATCAGGGAAATCCAAATCAAAACCTCAATGAGATATCACCTCACACCAGTCAGAATGGCTAAAATTAACAAGTCAGGAAACGACAGATGTTGGCGAGGATGCGGAGAAAGAGGAACCCTCCCACACTGTTGGTGGAAAGGCAAGCTGGTGCAGCCACTCTGGAAAACAGTATGGAGGTTCCTCAAAAATTTGAAAATAGAGCTACCATATGACCCAGCAATTGCACTACCCCAAAGATACAAATGTAGTGATCCGAAGGGGTACATGCACCCCAATGTTTATAGCAGCAATGTCCACAATAGCCAAACTATGGAAAGAGCCAAGATGTCCATCAACAGACGAATGGATAAAGAAGAGGTGGTATATATATACACACACAAAGGAATATTATGCAGCCATCAAAAAACAAAATCTTGCCATTTGCAATGATGTAGATGGAACTAGAGGGTATTACGCTAAGCAATATAAGTCAATCAGAGAAAGACATGTATCATATGATCTCACTGATATGAGGAATTCTTTTTTTTTTTTTTTTTTTTAAAGATTTTTTTTTATTTATTCATTTATTTGAGAGAGTGAGAGAGAGAGAGCACATGAGAGGGGGGAAGGTCAGAGGGAGAAGCAGACTCCCTGCCGAGCAGGGAGCCCGATGCGGGACTCGATCCCGGGACTCCAGGATCATGACCTGAGCCGAAGGCAGTCGCTTAACCAACTGAGCCACCCAGGCGCCCCGATATGAGGAATTCTTAATCTCAGGAAACAAACTGAGGGTTGCTGGAGTGGTGGAGGTGGGAGGGATGGGGTGCCTGGGTGATAGACATTGGGGAGGGTATGTGTTATGGTTAGTGCTGTGAATTGTGCAAGACTGATGAATCACAGACCTGTACCCCTGAAACAATACATTATATGTTAAAAAAACAAAAAGAAGAAGAAGATAGTAGGACGGGAAAAATGAAGGGGGGGGAATCAGAGGGGGAGATGAACCATGAGAGACTATGGACTCTGAGAAACAAACTGAGGGTTTTAGAGGGGAGGGGGTGGGGGGATGGGTTACCCCGGTGATGGGTATTAAGGAGGGCACGTATTGCATGGAGCACTGGGTGTTATATGCAAACAATGAATCATGGAACACTACATCAAAAACTAATGATGTAATGTATGGTGACTAACATAACATAATAAAATAAAATTTATAAAAATATGTATATTTACATAAGTTTTTATATATTTTCTATTGCTTGAATTCCTTAAAATATGCATATATTACTTTTGCATTAAAATGTCTAAACATCTAAAATATTTAATACATATCTTTTCTAAATATATATGACTGCATTTAAGTTCTTATTTAATAGTGTTTTCAACCATTCCTCTTCCTATCTACACTTAAATCCTATAGCTCTCAGGTTATTTTTTACCTTTGGTAGTAAAATTTTCTGACAATTAAAAAAAAAAAAAAAGAAGGTACTCATCTTTTAAGCACTTGACCATACTTAAAACTGCACACTTTTCATTCCATTTTGCTTCATAATCTATTTGTTCAAAAGCTAAGTGACACTGATTTGTCTTGAGGTACATCTTTTAAAACAAGCCAGCACAAAACAAACTAGCTTGTGCATAAGATGACCGATAAATCAAGTTTAGCTATTCTTGTCATTTATATTTTGTCTCGATATTGAGCCAGTGAATAAAGTTTAGGAAGTGGTCTAGGGGAGCCTTGGTGGCTCAGTTGGTTAAGCGTCTGCCTATGGCTCAGGTCATGATCCCAGGGTCCTGGGATTGAACCCTACGTTAGGCTCCTTGCTCAATGGGAAGCCTCCTTCTCCTTCTCCCTCTCCTGCTCCCCCTGCTTGTACTCTCTCCCTCTCTCTGTCAAATAAATAAAATGTTTTTTTTTTTTTAAAGGAAGTGGTCTAGCTGGGGGAAAAGATGTGGACTTTAGAATCAAGTCCTAGTTTGACCCCTGCCTCTGCCATGAAGATGACTTACTATAAAATGTGTTTCTTGTGAGAATAATATACATAGTGCTATGGACAGAATGTTGGTGTCCTCTCACCCCCAATTCATTTGTTGAAGATCTAAACCCCAATGTGTCTGGACTTGGAAGACAGGGCCTATAAGGAAGTAATTAAGGTTAAATGAACTCATAAGTGTGGGGTCCTCATCTGATAGAATTAGATGCCTTTATTTACCCCAAAGATACAAATGTAGTGATCCGAAGGGGCACGTGCACCCCAATGTTTATAGCAACAATGTCCACAATAGCCAAACTATGGAAAGAGTCTAGATGTCCATCAACAGATGAATGGATAAAGAAGATGTGGTATATATATATACAATGGAATATTATGCAGCCATCAAAAAATGAAATCTTGCCATTTGCAATGATGTGGATGGAACTAGAGGGTAGTATGCTAAGCGAAATAAGTCAATCAGAGAAAGACAAGTATCATATGATCTCACTGATAGGAGGGATTTGAGAAACAAGACAGAGGATCATAGGGGAAGGGAGGGAAAAATGAAACAAGACAAAACCAGACAGGGAGACAAACCATAAGAGACTCTTATTCTCAGGAAACAAACTGAGGGTTGCTGGAGTGGAGGGGGGTGGGAGGGATGGGGTGGCTGGGTGATGGACACTGGGGAGGGTATGTGCTATGGTGAGCGCTGTGAATTGTGTAAGACTGATGAATCACAGACCTGTATCCCCGAAACAAATAGTACATTATATGTTAATAAAAAAATAATTAGATGCCTTTATAAAAAGAGATATCAGAGAGCTCACTTTCCCTCTCTTTCTGCCACGTGAGGACACAGCAAGAAAGTTGTAGTCTGTGAGCCAGGAAAAAGTCCTCTCCAGACAGTCAATTGGCTAGAATCTTGCTCTTGGACTTCTACCCTCCAGAACTTTGAGAAAATAAATTTCTGTTGTCACAGCCCCCAAGTCTGTGGTCTTTTGTTACAGCAGCTCGAACTGACTAATACACAGAGCCTGGGTAAAACATCAAATGCAGTACCAAGTATGGAGCTGACATTGAATAAATGGTGACTACAGGCAGTTCTCACTTTGCACGGGAACCTGTTAGTGGAAGCTCATGCACACTGGCACTGTGTCTTCGCTCTGCATGGCAGCCGCCCCCAAAATGTGAAAAGTAAGGACTGCCTGGATACTTATATTTATTATGATAATCATTTATTGCACTTACATTTCTGTGTATTTTAGATATATTTATAAAAACATACACATTGTTAATAATAGAACCATTATACACAATAATAATGATGCCAATAAATCATCAAAGAGACATTGATTATAGTCGTCAGTCCATTCAAATGAAACCGCTTTTGGCTTTGATATAAGTGGATGCCATGATCCCTAACCACTGTGGATATTCAAGGTGAGGAGCTAAAGGATTAAAAATTCATCCCTTTGCTGAAGTGATGATCTTAGTATTTTACACCTCTTGCCATGAAGAGAATGGAGTATTATAGAGAAGAAAACTGATTGTCACCTTGACATTGAGTGATGACTTACAAAGAAGACAGAAGTTCTGAATGGGGTGTAATCCCTGTACACAGCTGGCAACCTAAGCTAAACCAGAGATTCGTTTGCCCTGATGGTACCATTGCTTATGGAGAGAAAGAAGAGCAGTTCCAACATCCATAACTTAATATTTACGGGAATTAAATGATTATGTAAATTGTCACCAACACAGACAGTTTCTAAAGGTGCACAGTGTCATCAAATTGAGCTGGATATGAACCCCAGCTTTGCAACCTACTCCCTGTGAGTCAATTTCTTTAACCACTTGAGCATTATCTTCTTGGTCTGTGAAATGGGTGTAACAACATGTACTTTGCAGGGCTGTAAGGACTGGAGGATGTGGCAGAAAAGGGCTGAGATAATGTTGGCATATTGTAGGGACTCTAAAGCAATACCTCTTGCCATGTTTTTTTGGATGTCCAATACAAAACCTTAAAGAGTTGCTTGCAGGGTTAAGAAAAATCATGAAGACTTGGATGTATCTAAAAAGGGGCAGGTGCAGAGACACCTGTCTAGTTACACTAAGCCCAGGGCCTGATCCCCAGTGGGTACCTAGTTATGTCTGCCACCCAAACAAACATTCCAGGTAGTTTAGCTCCACTGGCTGGCATGGAAGAGGCAGAGGTTGGGGGGATAATCTCCACATAGTTCAATTGGCTTCCAGAAAAAAACCAACAGCAAAAAAACCCTGATTAGTGGCTTGGACTGACAGGGCACTGCAAGACCAGCACTTGTGGAAATACTAGAAACACTGGCTGTGTAATGGCATGAGCACATCCATTCATATGAGTTCTTCAAGACTGGTGGTCTGTCAAGTGTTCCAGCAATGTCGAGTCCGCCTCAGGATGAGATCCTAATATCACACCTGAGAACTACCTCTCCTCCACGGCCGTGCCGGTTCTTTCTCTGCAGGTACCCTGCCTGCAAATGCCAACTGCATTCCACATGCAGAACCCAGGGCTGACCGTGAAATGGAGGGCCTGGCTGCTAGGATCACTCTCTATTACAGGCCCAGCTGCCTTCCCCTCTGCCTGTCAGGCTGGAGAAAAGGCTGAGAGCTGAAAATGTGAAAATAAGATAGCCCCAACTATTTAAAAAAATGCTGATTTTTTTTTTTTTTTTTACATTAGCCATTCTGTGAGTACAACCTAGGAATTAGCCCATAACTTTTTTTTTTTTTTAATTGAAGAAATGGGCAAAAGCCAGAGGCAAGTATCCTTCACACCACGTCAGGCCCAACTGCTTACAAGGGAAGAAAATGGTGACCATAAAACCACATAAGGATAGAACATTTCAGAAGTCTTCACATGTGACTGGTGAATAAAAATATAAAAACAAAAAAGGCTAATATGGGTCCAAGCTAACGCTTGGTATCTAAGCTGCTCTATGGATGGGACCCTGGTCCAAGTTTCCAGGCCTGATGGCCTTTGGTTCTTGAGTCTCAGCAATGAGGAAAACAGGGCACTGTACCTCCAGGGGGCTCTGGATTTAGAATTTTCTTGGATCAGTTCTCAGTACCTTTAGGTGTGAATACTCTTTTGCATCATGTTTCAACATAGCTGGCCTAAGGGTATCAGGATCAAAGCTCTTGATTTCCTTCAGCCCAAGAACACCTCACCAGCAGAACAATCTGTTTCTTTTTTTTTTTTATTAGGTTTTCTTTTTTTTTTTTTTTAAGATTTTATTTATTTATTTGACAGAGAGATAGAGCACAAGTAGGCAGAGCAGGCAGAGGGAGGGGAGAAGCAGGCTTTCCCGCTGAGCAGGGAGCCCGATGCGGGGCTCGATCCCAGGACTCTGGGATCATGACCTGAGCCGAAGGCAGCCACTTAACCAACTGAGCCACTGAGCCACTGAGCCACTCGGGCGCCCCCAGAACAATCTGTTTCTTTCTGTTACATTGTTCTCTTTAGCCAGGCCTTGTTTCCCAGGATGATCTATGAAGGGATTTTGTAGAGAATGCTGCTTACCACACATAGCATGGAGTCTAGCACAGTACTCAGCCCCTAGCTTGGTGCCCAGATTTGAACAGGTGTTCAGGAAATGTTGAATGAATGGAAAACATGAAAAGAGGAAATATGCCCACTGTTTTATTTCTGGAGTGATCCTAGTATCCCACCCAAGTTTTCCTGATATAAAATCTCTGACTTGTGGTTTGCAGCAGTTCTCCAATGCCCAATGGGCCTCTGCTTTCTTCATTGCTGAGAGTTAGCGGCTGTGGTCTCTGCTGGGAACCTCTGACCTACACTGGTGAGTCAACATACATTTATTGGACCAAGTCCTGGTGAAGAAGACAGACAGCCCCTGCCTTTATGAAGTTTACATTCTAATGAGAAAGACAGAAAACAGACAAATACTTCATTTCATGTGGTAAGTCCATGACGAAACACAAAAAACAAAGGAATGCAGAAGAAAGGCATGAGGTGAGGTTGTTTGAATTAGGATGACGCAGGCAAGGCTCTCTGAGGAAGCGACATTTGAGCAATGATGGACAAAAATGGACAGAGCAGTTTGAGCCAGGCAAACACATCTTTAGAAATAAAATACTTGACAACAGTAACACAGAAAGTGGGAGGGGATTAAATGGAACTAACATATCTTAAGATTCTTAATACACGTTGTCCAGAAAGTGGTAAAAGTACTTATTTATATTGGGCTTCAGTAAGTTAAGCCTGTGTGATGTAATTACAGTTTTAATAAAATAATAAAACAGAGGAAGTTAACAAAATGTAATAATAATAATCTAGAAAGTAGCAAAATAACAAGAGAAAAAGAGAACTGAGAATGTTGGTAAGACATAAAGAAAATAAATAAGATGATGGATTTAAGCCCAAATATATCCGTAATTACAGCAAGTATGAATTGACTAAACACTCTAATTAGGAGACAAAGATTGTAAACAAATGATTGCAAATAAAATCGCAAGGCATGTAGCTTACAAGAGACACACTTTGAATATATGGGTATGGAAAGATTGGAAGTAAAGAGTAAAAAATTCCAGACAGAAATTAACCAAAAAAGGCTCATATGGCTATATTAAAATGAGACAAAACAGGCTTTAAAGCCAGAAGAGTTAGAAGAAATCAAGAGGGCCATTTCAGAAGAATAAACAGGTTACCTCAATGTAATTATATAAGAATGTGCAATTTATGTGTCTAATAACATAGCTTCAAAATATACAAAGCAAAATTAATAGAAAAATAGACAAATCTACAAACATAGTGAGAAATCTCAATGTACTTCTCCCTGAAACTGATAGAAAGAGCAGACCAAAAAAAAAAAAATCGATATTGAACTAACTGAACATTTGAAGATTGTGATAAACAAGGATGCTGACTATCTCTTCCTCTATACAGCACTGAACCCAAAGTCCTAGCCAGACTCACCCAAGGTCATTTGCAAGGACAAGGGTAAGAGGACAAATGGAGGCCACATTCTATCCTCCAACCTTGAGAAGTTTACCTTTATGAGGACAAAATAAAAAAGTAGAAAACTAATATTTTTATAAGACTTAAAATTGACAAAGTATCAAAGATGATTAAATTTAATTATTATGGTACATATCTGATTGTCTTGTTGATGGACTGGCCATGTTTGCATAAGTCATACAAGGAATGCATGAATAATTCATCAATTATTACATATTTATTCCATAAGATTATTTTTTTTAAATTTTTTTATTGTTATGTTAATCCCCATACATTACATCATTAGTTTTAGATATAGTGTTCCATGATTCATTGTTTGTGCATAACACCCAGTGCTCCATGCAGAACGTGCCCTCCTCAATACCCATCACCAGGCTAAACCATCCTCCCAACCCCCTCCCCTCTAGAACCCTCAGTTTGTTTTTCAGAGTCCATCGTCTCTCATGGTTCTCCATAAGATTATTTTTATAACTTTATGTTGGAAATTTCTCATGTTGTTATGGGTTAAGATTTTCATAGAATAGGTAACATTGAAAGTAATGATTTAAAGGATTAAAAAATATGATTGCATTCAAAGTATATAAATTTTAATATGTTTTTATAATAAAGAAAATGTAAAATATCAAAAGTTTTTTAATTTCAAAAATGCCACTTTTCTCCTAAAATCCTCAAAATTATATATTAAAACTAAAGGCAGGATGCAAACAAATTAGTGAGTCTCAAAATTTTTAAATCAAATTTAAAGAAACTTGATATTTTATGTTTTTGAAAATTTAATAAATTTGATTAAATATTGTTATAAATTTAAAACATTTTCAATTCTAGCATTCAATGTTCTTCTATATGCCAATGAAAAGAATCAGTATGAAGCATCACATACATTAGATCTAGAGTTAAATACAAATTTCAGAGTAACATAAGTTGTTTTCTTCTGGAAAAATGCTCCTCAACTGGGATGTACAACGACTGCAAAAATGTTGATTTATGCAAACCTGTCAATCCCCGGGACCACAAATAAGAGCATAAAGAGAACACAGAAGCCAAAACTAGTGGGAAACAATGCTTCATTATTCAAGGAATTTATGCATTCACGCTAGCTAGGAGGAGAGATGTGTCAGGTTAATTAATCCGCCTTTTACATTAAGTGCTTCTGCCACTCCAACCTCCCCTCACTGCAAAGCAAAGCAGTGTTTGTCCCTACTATCAACACAAGACAACTCACAAATCATTGTGGAATCTGGACACCATCACCTTTGTTTCAAAGACAATGCAAGAGATGCGGAGACCCACTTTTGGGGGGCGTTGGATGGTGTTAGGGTTAAAGTGGATATTTAGGGTAACATCCCATGTGAAAGAGGAGCCCATGTCTTTTTAAAATAAATGTATTATGTTCAATGTGTATTTGTGATATGCTGGTCTAAAAGTGGTATTGGTCCTAACAGTGCAATAAACCAAAAAAAAAAAAAAAAAGTATAAAGATTAGAAAGGAAGAAATAAAGTGTTAGCATTATTTACAGACAACATGATTGTATACACAGAAAAAAAATCAAATTATTTTCACATAAACTATTTGAATTTTGAATAACTGAATTTAGCAGACTAATTAGATTTCCATATACAAGCAAAACACAGAAAATAAAAAATGTAAAAAATTAACCATTTAAAATAGCATAAACCTATGAAGATCATACATCTAGGAATAAATCCAATGAAATAAATATATGCAAAGCCTCTACAAAAAAAACCCCCAACATTACTTAGAGAAATTTAAAAAGTCTAAATCAATGTAAACTTACAATATGATTATGGGTAAAAGATTCCATTTTGCAAATAAGTCATTTCTATTCAAGTTAAGTTACAGATTGAATACAATTCTAGTCAAAATTCATTCAGGTGGTTTAGAAATTGATAAGCCAATTTAAAATTTACATAGAAATTAAAAAAAAAAAAGGCAAGAATAGCCATGAAAGTTCTGAAGAAGAACAAACTTCAAGAATGTACACCATTAGATGTCTCAATCCTTATTACAATCAAAATTACATGGTATCCACACAAGGATATACAAATAGAGAAACCATAAACAGACTCATACTTATACCATCACTTGATTTATGACAGGTAAAACTGCAGTGCAGTGAGGAAATAATAATCTTTTTAAGAAATGGTGCAGGTCAATTGTATATCCATATGAGGGGGAAAAAAAAAGACCTTGTTCTGTATCTTACATCATGAACAAATTTCAATTGCAGGTGGATTATAGACCTAAATGTGAAAGGTTGGGGAAAAAAAAAGCTTCTAGAATATAACACAAGAGAATATCTCTATCACACTGGAATAGGTAAAAGCTTCCTAAACAAGAACACGATAAGCACTAACTATAAAGAAAAAGTCTGATAAATTGGACTACAACAAAATTAAGAACTTTTATTATCAAAGACACCATTAAGAGAATGAAAAGGTGAGCTAGAGCGGGAGAAGATACATGCAATGTTTGTGTCCAACAAAGACTCAGATACAGAATATAGGAAGAGCTCCTACAAATCAGTAAGAAAAAAATAGATGACCCAGTAAAAGCATGTAAAATACTTGAACAGACTCCTTATAAAATATATCCAAAGAACCAAGCATTAGAAAATGTGTTCATCATGGAAACACAACTTAAAATTATAATGAGATACCATGACACACCTATCAGAATGTTTAAAATGAAAAAATACAGACAATGCCAAGTGTTGACAAGGATATGGAGCAACACGAACTAGTGGGAGGTAAATTGGTGTAACCACTTTGAAAACTGTTAGACAGGATTTATTGAAGTTGGACATGTGCATATTCTAAGATCCCACAATTCCTTTCTTGACCTATACCCAATGGGAATGCATAAAGATTGTTCGTAGCAACATTTTTATAATAGCCAAAAGCTGGAAACAATTGTATATCAATGGCAGAATGAACGAATAAATTGTGGTATTACCCTACAGTGAATTAGCTCAGGACAATGAACATAAATGAGCTATGGCGACATGCAACAACATATTTACATTGCACTAACAACACTGAACAAAAGAAGCCAAACTCAAAAATGTACATACTATATAAGTCCATATATTCAAAATTCAAAACAGGTGATAGTAGTCATTCTTTAGGGAAATATTGGGGAAAGGACCTGGAAAAGAACTATACAGGGGCTCTGAGTGGTTTGGAACATTCTTTTTCCTGATCTAGGTGGGGTTTACATGAGCATGTTTAATTTGTGGAAAGTCAGGAAGCTGTAACTAAACATATTGAATTGTTTAGGAATAAAATTACATAGTTCCATGCGAAGCTGGAGGAATAGAAAGGCAGTGTGGGGGGATAAATAAAACATGAGTAGCCAAATGCTTATGATTGTTATAGTTGGGTGCTGGGTACATTGGGGGTTCATTGTATTATTCTTTGTACTTAGGTACATTTGAAATTTTCCACAGTAAAAATAAATTATTTGCAGAGACCTACAACAGCCTCATGATGGTTTACTGTCCTCTATGACTGAATCCCAGTTTTACTGGCTTTATTTGAAGGTTAATAAACACTGTTAAAGCTGACTGTCATTTGAGGACAATCATTAAGATGATGCTACATTTTGTATGCCTTTCCTGCCATCCCAAGGGCTGCCTGACTCTTCCTAAGAGCTAATAGGTTTGGCTTCTTCTGCCGCCATCCACTAGCCTTCTTGTCTGAAAACTTTTGTGCCAGTGATGAAATTAGATCCTCTTAGGATCCAAACCCACCCTTATATATCCTGGCTTTCTGAAACTGGGGATGCCGCCCTGCCAACTAGGTTTCTGATTTGCCAGCTGACCCTGTGGTTCTCTGGAAAGGGGAGCTAGAGGGAGACCGGAAGTGTGTAGGAGGAAGAAGGGACTGGCTCCTTCCTTTGTACTTCCCGCGCCTTCCAGTCTGTTTCCTGATTCTTTGAGTTTCACCCCAGGGGTGGCAGTACTTTCCCTTGGCAGCAGCTAAAGCCAGCATGCTGTTTCTTGTAGAATCGGGCTCATAGCCCTCTGCTCAAAGACCGGGGCATCAGTGAGCAGCCTCCTCCTCCAGGTTTCTAAGTTTTAAAAACTCTAGCCTCTTCCCTGTTTCTCCACTTCAGCTGCTTCCTGCATTTCTACCTCCCCGGTACCTTACGGTTCTCTTACACTTTAGGTAACTTTATAGGGAGATAACCATTCTTTAGGTTAAGCTCATCCTGTTCAAGTAACAAGTGAGATTCCTGCCTCCTCACTGGATCCCCACTGATACAACCTTCAAAAATTATAATCTGGGCTTGACCTAAAGCTATGGATTATTTTCTCTTACTGAGCACACGTTTGTGTAAAGTATCAAACGCCTCTTCTTCCCACCCCAGGCAAACAGACAAGAACAATTTCAACTATTTGAATATTCAGCTATCTCCATTCTTATTTTTTTTAAAGGACCATTAAACAAGTTTTGGCTTAACAATGCTGTGATTAGCATGGTGTCTACTGGAATAATTTTGGACGAATTGTATCTGAGCTATCAGCCACACATCTCTCACGTGTTTACATTATGTCTCTTGGAGGCTCCCATTATGAATGAAATTGATATGGCAATACTGCAATTCAGAGGCAAAAGAGCCAAATTCCATCTCAGAAGCAATCACCATCAAGGCACTGATGCCGTAAACATGTGAGAGCTACAAGGTAGGTGCTTATTTCAAAGCAGATGAGAGAGGGACACCTGGGTGGCTCAGTCTGTTAAGCATCTGCCTTCGGCTCAGGTCATGATCTTGGGATCCTGGGATCGAGTCCTGCATCAGGCTCCCTGATCAGTGGGGAGCCTGCTTCTCCCTCTCTCTCTGCTGCTCCCCCTTCTTGTGCTCTCTCACTTTCTGACAAATTAAATAAATAAAATATTTAAAAAAAATAAATAAAAGCAGATGAGAGGAAAGTTGCATGTTATATGAATGGGTATCACCAAAACCAGAGAACAACTGATTGCAAGTGTAGTCAAAATAAGCTGTGGGAAGATGGACAGGTATTATCTTAAGGAAAACAAGCCAGTAACACTAATGAATTCACCTGGACTAGACTAGCTAAAAATAAAAGACAAGAAACTGGCGGCTCGTCTATTTCCTATTAGCCTTTGTTCTTTGTTGCCCATCTTTTCAGAAGGCGTGAAAGCAGGAAATAAAGCCCTCAATAGTATAGAAGTTATAGAGCCTTCTTAAATCAAGAGATTGATATTCCCCTAAGTTAGGAAATTTTCTGTTTTCCATTTTTGTTAGACCGCCTTGTAGTTGTAGCCAATCAATATTTGTGTGTAAAGCAATCTCCTCTGAGCAAATTTCTGAGACATATCCTGAACACAGCCATCGTTGGTGTTCTATTTAATAATCTTCAATATTTGTATATAACAAGAGCCATCCCCAAAGAGCATTTTCATTAGCATGACTGCATTGAATTCTAACAATTGTCTTACGGAGTAGAGCTGTATTATCATTCTCCTCTCTGTGCTCCATCCCCTATATCCAGTCTAAAAATTTTTTTTAAGTACAGGGAGGTTTGAAACTTTCCTTAATTCAAATGTAGGACAAGTGGCTAAAGAGGGGCTAGATCCTGCTCTATGATTTGTAGCCTGGTCCTCCTTTTCTAAAAGCACTCTGACCAGTATTAGAACATGTCTCCTTTCAAGAATAAGGCAAACTAAGAACTGACCTGTGAAAGGAATCAAAGACCTTAACCTCTCACCCCTTTCGACACACGTACCTATCCTTAGGACTATCCCCTAACAGGACACTGAGTCAGTTGGTGTCTATGGACTACAAATGTACTCCTAATGGTGAGAAAGCAGCCCTCCCTTTGGAATGGATGACAGCTTCATGGCACCGTATTGTGGCGTTTGGAGGGAAACTACTGGGACCCTTTATCAACAGATGGCAATCCCAATGGGACATGGGAATTTTTTTTTAGTGTTTTTTTTATGTTATGTTAATCACCATACATTACATCATTAGTTTTTGATGTAGTGTTCCATGATTCATTGTTTGCGTATAACACCCAGTGCTCCATTCAATACATGCCCTCTTTAATACCCATCACCAGGCTAACCCATCCCCCCACCCCCAAGGACATGGGAATTTCTAAATAAAACCAGAGAACTCTTTTGTGTTTCGATGAAAGACTTAAACAATTTTAAAATGTCTTTGAATTTTTCATAAGTCTGAGAAAAACCTGTTATTTTGAAAAGTAGGGAAATTCAGTGTTTAACATCTCTTACAAAATCGCAGTATGTAAAAATTAAAAATTCAAAATCAGTATTGGCCCAAGAAGGCCATTAGAGCTGAGCTGGATAATTATGTCTGAGGTTATGTCACAGGGGTCAATCAGTTTTTCACTTCTGTTCATGAGAAGCTGATCATACACTGATTTGTAATTCTCCTTATAAATTATACAGAATTTTAATCAGCTGCTTTTTAGGGAAACAGTATTTGAAACACAGGTGACACTGATTTTCTACATTTTTTAAACAATGATCATTTACTGTACTATAAGTACAACGTGGAAGAATGAAGTGTTTTCCTTCAGTGACATTTCTCGGACTTTGCCATTGTCCCAGAGCAGACGACAGAGGGTGGGTGTCGGTGAGCGCTGGGCAGAGGCCTGTGGCCCAAAGTGGTTGCTGTAAATTACAGTCTAATTTCTTGGAAATCTGTGTTATATCCAACAAAGATAGAGAGATTTTGCATTCCACAATCTGTTCTTGTTTGCATAATATAAAAATGTTCTAAATTACTTACTAGGTAAATTATTTAAGTGCTGCCCCCTTCTAAAATATCTAGCAGTAAAATTATCTCCGATTCTAGGGCTCTGTTTATCCCGAGGCATGCTACTGCCTTTCCGGATTCAAAAAGCATGGAGATTTAGATGCAGTTCCTGGTGTTCTAGAAACTGCACAGGGCACACAGGCCAACGGCATGAATGGACTGATGTTTTAGTGAGGTTGCGGGTGAGGAGGATGCTTCTTATTAACTCACCTCTAAACTGGAGAGTTGTGCTTATTTGATTAGTCAGTGGTTTAAAATGAAAAATGGCTTCACCCCATTCAGTACTGGATCCTCTGTCCTGGGTCCTTCACCTTCACCGCCATGCTGCACAGTGTTGCTGGAGGAGAAGATCCACAGTCTATTTCATTTCAAATGGGCTTGCAGAGCTGCTCTGTGCTGTTTTATTACCCCGTGTCCACTCTCTGGCACATTCTGCAGCCAAACCTCTTCTTTCCCCAAGGACAACGAGCCCCTCCCTCAGATTCAGAAGAGGATCTTGTCTATGTCACTGCGAAGGCCAAGACCATGGTCTTCAATTCAAAAGAACACTTCCTTGCTAAGAGAGTAGATCCTAAGAGTTCTCATCACAAGAATTGTTTTTCTTTGCTTTTTATTGTATCTCCAGGAAATGACGGATGTTAACCTGTTGGAGTCAGTTCACAATATATGTAAATCAAACCATCATGCTGTCCACGTAAACTTATACAGGGATGTATGCCAACTATTTCTAAATAAAACTGGAAAACAAATGCCACTTCCTTCACTTCCATCTTTTCTCTTTTCTTCCTTTCCACTTTGGGGAGACAGATGTTCTCATTCCTTCCCCAAACCAACTCTCCCCCTTGTGTCCTTGATACCATCTCCTTCTTCCTCTGACTAGTATTCCTGGTACAGCTGGGTTAGAGTTTTGTTGTCGTCCTGGAGGTTGCCTCAAGCTTCCAGAAACTTCCTTGAGGCTAGTTCTCCTGCCAGGTGATTCTGTCCTTGGAAAGGTATGGGCTGGTGCCCTCAATTTCCGCTTGAGCCACATTGTCTCTTAGCAAGGATATAAGCATGTTCAGGAACCTTCTGGATTATGTCCTTCAAAGCACATGGGTGGTCAAGTCACCCATTGATACCTGGCTAAACAAGCAAGTTCTGGAGGTCAGATATCTAAAATGGGTTTGCAGAACTGCATTCCTTCTGGAGCCTGGAGGGGAGAACTCATTTCCTTACCTTTTCTGGCTTCTAAAGGCTACCCATGTTCATTGGCTCCTGGTTCTAGGCTCCTCCTACCTCTGCTTCCATCTTTGTAACTCCTCCTAGTGTGCATTTTCTTTGTGTCTTTTTTTTTTTCTTTTTTAAATGCATGAGTGCACACGTGGGTGAGTGCAATCCTCTTTTCAACGACACGATATCGTCGGGAGATAAGCAGCTCCCTTGTTTTCAGAGCCTATGGCAACCTTCTAGTAAGCTCATCAGTGAAACATTCAAATATTTTATTTAGTTTCTGTGCATCAAAGTCAGAAGTCACCCCGAAAGTAGAAGCAAAATCTAAATGGAATGAAATCAGCAGTGCTGATTTTTCTAGCAGCCATGACAGACAGGGGAAATTGCTAATCCTGATATGAAAATATTCAATATCTCTATGCTATTAGAGGAGTGCCCGAGGCCACTCCAACTGCAGATAGTGTGCGTAGGCTTACTGTGACTAAGGGTAATAGAATTCAATAATAAAAAAACCTCCATTACCATAACAGTCTAGTGTCAATAAAATTGATACTGCTTCTGCAATCAGCCAAAAATTATGAAATACACCCAAGGGCATGCAATGGGAAGCTTTTAATTTTTGAATGACCCAGAGAATTATTTTTCCCTGATTCTGGTATTATTCTCAAAATAGTACTCCCTAACTTATTTCTTTAACTCATATATTTAAAAAATGAAGGCCAAAAAGCCTACAGAGGATCCATGGGGAGGCTAAGCTAAGTGCTATTTCTGACAAGGAAGATTTATTTTGTGCACTTGAAGATATGTATTTTTAGTCACACTTGCTTATGTTGTTGGTGTATGTGACCACTATAAGAACATTCCCAAAGGTGTTCTGAGTGCCTTTTGGGGATTCATATAAAACTTCCTAACTGCTGCATCTTTGCTGTGGAATGGAATTCCAACGTGAAGTCAGCAGTTACTTCATAGCAATACTTATGGGGGAAAAAAAGCCAACTCAAAGAACAATCCCATTTGTCGTGTGTCTGTGTGCGCCCGTGCTGTGCTGACCCTCTCCAGATCGCTGTGATAGAATCTCTTCTTAAAATTATGAAATATTTTAAACATTCAAAAAGGTACAGAGAAGATACTAATCACCTGTGAATCCACTGCCTGACTTACTCAGATTTTAACATATTGCCCTATTGACACTTCCTGGAAAGAAGGTATGACAGATCAAGTTGAAGCTCTCTGTCCTCCCTTCCTGTCCCATTCCTCCTCTCCTTTTTCTAACCCCGATTTGCTATTTATCATTCCCATGCACTTTTTATACCTTTACTTTCTCTCTCTTATATACATATATGCATATGTATGTATCTCGAAAACATTTCTGTAACTGGTTTCATAATATACATAAGCAACTTGCTTTTTTTGCCCCACATTATATAACTTGATACACATATCCTTAACCTCAATTTCTGTAGCTGTCAAACAGGGACAATAAGCCTACCTACAAGAAGACTACATGAGTCTGGTAAAGTGATTAGCATGGTGTCCAGCCTGTAATAGGCAACTGACAGAAGTTAATTACAAAATTTTTATTATTATCTGACATACCAAGCAGTCTTTCCTGAGATCAGCCAGAGCAAATTCTTCTTGCCTTATCTGGAAATTAACTTTTACTATGAACGTCCTCCATACACTCACATGACCTAAGAACAGATCAGATGGAGGGAGCACTGTAGACTGCTGGAACTCACTCACGACTGCACAGACACACCCCACACGCACAAGGACTATGCGCAGGGACCGACTGCGACTGCCCTGCTTTAAGCCATTTCACCCACACAACTCCGTGCATTTCGCAGGTGAGGAAACAGAGGCACACGGAGGCTAATAAATTGATGGGGATCACAAAGGTAGGAAATGTGCCACTGCAGGATGCTAAATGCAAGCCTGTGCTCAGGGCTGACGCCTGGCTCCATCTCGACCTCTCAGCCCATCCAGATTTCTCTGTTTTCTGGTTTTGCAAAAGGTGCACGTTCACAAAAGAGATCTGCAACAGCAAACGGCGTATGAGCCTCCCCGGGGATTTGTTGAATTATTTACGAAAAACAAATACCCAAAGCCATTAGCATTTGACGGGGGCTCACACTCAGCTGAACTGAGGCAGATATAAATATGTTGTGCAGGAGAGCAGATCTGAGGTTTCGGTTCCCTGGCTCCCACCAGTACTCATAAACAAGCAGGCACAATTCCCCCTTTACCATGAGACACTGGTTTCTTTGTGCTCAACAAAGTAACAAAACATTATTCTCTTCCCTCTGAAATTACACCAAGGAATGACACAGGAATTTTTAAGACTGGCCTTCTAGGGCGCCTGGGTGGCTCAGTTGGTTGGGCGACTGCCTTCGGCTCAGGTCATGATCCTGGAGTCCCGGGATCGAGTCCCGCATCGGGCTCCCTGCTCAGCAGGGAGTCTGCTTCTCCCTCTGACCCTCCTCCCTCTCGTGCTCTCTCTCATTCTCTCTCTCGCAAATAAAAAAAAAAATTAAAAAAAAAAAAAAAAGACTGGCCTTCTACTGATGTGGCGGGGTACATGGCAGAAAAAAAAAAATTACTGAGGCACTTTCTGAGCATGTTCAATCCAATGTGTAGTCACTGCTAAACAGTAAGGATTTGGTAGGATGGTGGCCAGATGTGGCAGGTTGGTGGCCAGATGTGGCAGGTCGATGTCAAGCGTGCGGCAACATTGGTCAGCCCCTTTACTATTTACAATTTACAGTTGTTTCTGTTGTTCCTTTTTTGTTTTGGGTTTTTAAAGAACACAGCTCAAACATCTTCTCGGCTTTCTAATAGCACTGGCCTGACCAGAAGGGGTAAAGCATCCCTAGGTGCAGAAGGATGGAAGAACCACAGGATACAGTTCAACCTCAGGGGAGGGTGATAAGCAACACTTCATTTCAAATGGAGAGAGTGCAAGAGGAAGTGGGTTTGTGTTAAATTAGAAACAAGAACCTCCTCCTATCTTGAACAGGTTGCTGCACCAGATTGTACAATTTCTCTCTCTCGACCTTGTGGTGCAGGATAAAACACATCCGATCGGATCGGCACAACCAGCTTCCAGAACTATTTCCAGATGCCATCAATAAGCCCCAAAGAGTCTCATGAATCAGCAAGACTGATGTGAGCATTCCAGATACTGACCCAAGTCGCCTCTCTTCTTGCCCTGGGCTCAGGTTACTCAGGGGAGAGAGGTTAAAATAAATAACAGAAGGGCATGCAATACAGATCTCCAGCATCCTCAGCAAAACACAGGTATTCGCTAATTCTGTTTAAAGGAGATAGGGAAATAGCATTTCATTTCTTTTGGCTGATCTCCCCGTCTGAATTTTATTAAACCAACCAGGATCTCTTTTTTGGCTCTCTTTTTATATTTGGTTGGGTACCTGTTTTTTTTTTTTTTTAAGGTGTGTGTTCAAAGAATAAAACAAAGACCACCAGAGATCTAAAACAAAACAAACGAACAAACAACCTACAAAGATAATTTATTGGGTGGGGGATAAGAGAAAACCAGGGCCATGTCATTCCAGAATCGAGTTCAGCTGATCTTGTGCTAAAGGCAAAAGGAGCATTTATTTCTTATTAGAAGAGTTCTAGGCAAGACAAGAAATGTTCCAGGTGGACTGGGTTTAGGGAAGCCAGGTTTAGCAAATAAAAACCCAAGACGCTCAGTTAAATTTGTATTGCAGGTAAACTAGCAATCACTTTTAGTATAAGTTTGTCCCGTGCAAGATTCAGGACATACTTATACTAAGAAATGATTCCTTGTTTACCTAAAATTCAAACTTAATCAGTTGCCCTGTATTTTACCTAGTAATCCTAATGAGGTGAGGCTTTGTGGGGGTCAGGGTCATGCAGCAGCAAGTGTTTATGTGCCACAACTTGGGACTGAGTAACATTTTTATTTAACAGCATAAAGTCACTGACGCACCGCAGCTCATTCTGCCACTGGGACCATGAACCAAATTCCTCCATCTGGAATACCCTTTGTGATCAAGCCTAGTGAAATATACCAAATTGGGGAGCCATGCACGCCACTCCTAGACTCTCTAGAACTCAAGCCAAGACAAAAGGGATCGCAGTTACCAGGGCCTCCTGGACAAGGAGGATCTGTTGGATGCTGCTGGTGTAGATTGCTGTTGGTGTTGTGGTTCAAGAACAGCAAGTCTTTGAAGGGGATTCTGACTTCTGGCTTGTGAAGCTGATTGGAGGATAAAGTTTTCCCAGAGGCCCAGGGTACGGGAAGATTTACTGGGACGACTGGAAAGGCATAGGGGTGTGACAATCTCTCTTTCTTCACAGCTTCCTGATGAAGAACTTCTACTTAAATGTCCTCCACCTGGATATCCCAGAAGGCTCTCACTCAACACGCCAACGCTTAATTCACTCTCTTCTTCTCCAAACCCGCTTGTCCTCCTAGAATTCCTGTCTCAAGTGTAGACCGCACAGCAAGGCTGCAACAGCCCCAGGCTGTCAGCCTCCTTGTCCCCCGCCCCCCCACCTCCATGCCACTACTTCCTTACACCTCAATCAATCAATTGTCACATCTGGGGAGGCCGTCTCTCAAGTCCCGCCCCCTGCCTCTCCCTTAGTTCAAGGGGGTCAGCTGTCAGCATCCCTCACCTCAACCATCAGCAAGAGGGTCTTCACAGAGCCCCCTCCCCACCAGCCATTTCCTCTTTTCGTCTCCTCTCCTCATTGCTAGGAGGTAACTTGCTAAAATGCGATTTTGAGGATGTTTCTCCATTTCTTAAAAACTGATGCGGCTTTTCGTGCCTGTAGGGTAAAATCCAATTGCCTCTGGGCCGGCATGCAGGTCCTTCAAGGGTTGGCATTAGTCTTTGTTTTCAGCCTCTCAACCATCACTGTCCCCCAACAACAGATGGTGGCTCACTATGGCCAGTTGTCTGCCATCTGATGCTCTTGCATGTTAAGATGACTTTGTAAAGACTGCTCCTTTACCTGGAGTGTCCTCCGCCCACCCTGCTGGTGTCCAGCAAATCGGTCCTTCTAGACCCTGCTCAAGGGGTAGGCCTGCTTCTGGTAAGCCCCTTACTGCTGGAGAGAGGTTTCTCTGGTTCCCTAGTCTGTGCCCACATAGCACATTGTGCCTGCCTTCATTCCGGGGCTCTTTATGTATTTTAACCCTTTAATCCTGTCAACAACCCTATGGGACCAATACTATTGTTATCTCTATTTGGTAGAAGAAACAAAGATGTCAAGGGCTGGCCGATGTGCCATGGCTTGTTCACTGGCGGCTTCAACTCAGCTGCGAAGCAGAAGCACCTGGGAAACCTTCTAGGAATACTGATGCTCATGGCCGCTCAGGAACCATGGAATCAGAATCTCTGATGTCCTGGGACCTGGAGGAGCTTATTCAAACTTCCCAGTTGATTCTAATGTGCAGCCAGCTTTGAGCATCACTGAGCTACTCGCTTCATCTGAAGAAAATGCGACCAATGTTGGGGAGAGAGGAGTTGGACGATTTTTAGGGGCAAAAGGGACCCAGACACTGGCCACTGAGAGTTCCATGGCTCTGCCAGCATGCCCCTAAGTCTCCCATCAAGCATTAGACTCCTGTAGATGAGTGAAGTGCCGGGCCCACCCGACATGTTGCTCTGCATCCTTCCCCAGAATTGCAGAGAGGACCACAGTTCTTTCTTTAGTACGTGCATGACTTTAGATCAGGAGTAGGAAGGGGGATGCAGACAGCTCCCTTCCAACCTGAGAGTGCACTTTACCAGGCCATGAGGGAAGGATGTGACTGAATTAGACATTTCTGAGGACATGCACTATGATTCCGCCTAATCTGCTCCAAAGCCAGGACCGGTCCTGTTCCTCTCTGTGCACCAGCAGCTTCTCTGCAAAGAAATCATTCCTTTGCCAAAATTAGAATGTGCAATGCACTAACCACTTTCTCTGTAGTCGAAAAGCTGTCAGAAGGCAGAATTTGACCTTAAAACTGTTCATTTGATGAGAGCCTGACAGGTATCTGGTTATGTGACATCGGCACTAGCTGCTTCCCAGGGAAGAAACGAGGAAGAACAAAACCTAGAGAAACTAGGTGCAGAAAGAATGAGGCCTTGATCCAGGATGGGGATAAGAAGGCAGGTGATTTTTTTTGGCAGATAGAAAAGACCTAGGAGAGGTGCGTGACTTCAGAAGTGTTAGCAGGAATCAAACATGGGACAAAGACGGGGTTCATAACATGAAGGAGAAACCCAGAAACTGAGAGGTTAAAGCTGCATCCTAGTGAGCAAAGGATTCCTTGTGGCTGAATAAAGAACATCTTGTCTCTTCCAGAGTTAAACGCGATCATCACGGCGAATGAAGATGCCTTTTAGCACAGGCTCTGCAGTCACTCAGTCCTGGGCATTTGGACCCTGGCTCAACCCCTTGTAAGTTCTGTCACTTTGAGCAAACTCCTTAAACTCACAGAGCCTCGGTTTCTACCTATGTTTAATAGTCTTACTAAAGATCTACCTCATAGGGTTGTGGGGAGGAAGAAACAAAGAATCCACACCAACAATAATAGCTAATTTTTATAGAGGGTATATGTGTGTAAGTAATCTATTTACCTAATCCTCACAACAGTCCTAGGAAGTGGGTACTATTATCATGCCCATTTCACAGATGAGGAAACGGAGGAACAGAGAAATTAAGTGACTTCCCCAAGGTCATACAGGTAATATGTGGCCAAGCCAGATTTTGAACCAAGGCAATCTGACACCAGAGTCTGAGCTCCTAACTACTACACTATGCTCAAAATTCTCTATATGTATTAGCAGACAGAATAAGGACAAATGTCAGAGGTATGAAAAATGGAAATGCCAGGATTCCTAAGTGACTTCCAAAGAGGGAGTCCCCAGATCCCTCAGGTACCAGGAGCAGGATTTAGATCTAGACTCCCTCTTTATCAGATCCTTTTCTTTGCATGCTCTGGCTGGCTGAAGAGCCTCGTATGGAGACACAAAAGGCCCCCTTTGATGGCCTCAGATCACCAACAGCTCCCTTGACTCAGCAGACAGAGAGGAGAGGAACACACAGCTGAGTCATTTCTCATCTAACCACATCTCTCAACTGGTCGCG
Organism: Phoca vitulina; assembly: GCF_004348235.1. Classification (NCBI taxonomy): domain Eukaryota; kingdom Metazoa; phylum Chordata; class Mammalia; order Carnivora; family Phocidae; genus Phoca; species Phoca vitulina. The sequence continues at coordinate 1,300,033 of NW_022589770.1, read as the reverse complement.
CCCCCCCCCCAAGTCCCAGCATTTTTGAAACCCTGAATTTTATCTGGGTTGACAATCAATAAAGCTTTTAAGAACAGAGATGGCTCTTATTCTGGAGAGTTCTAAGTGCTGATGAGCAGAGCTAAAAACATGGAAAAAAAATTAATGACCCTCAACTATGAACATCCCCAAATAGTTTGTCCATTTCCTGTGCAATTGGGTGCTTATCAGTCAGACTGGCACACAACCAATCTTTATTTTTAAACTGCCATCTTCCCATAATGTTCACCTCTAATTTCTAAGGAATGAATTAAATTACACCACTGTGAACTGTAATATCCGAACCTCCAAGTTTCAAAGACCTTTTAGTACTTCTTTGTTTTGGTATGTTCTCATTTTTTCCCACCAAGCTCAGTATTTGCTTACTCAGTCACCTATTTAGAATAAGATATTCCTTCAAAACTACTGTCCCACCACAGATATGCACTAGTAGAAAACCAAACTGAGGACCGGACAGGGATCCTATAGCATCTGACTGTGGATTAGATGGGGAGAGTGACTCAGTCTCCCCAGACTTCTCTCTGTCACTGCAGGGGCAGGAGATGTACCCCACAAGCCTCCTCTGCTTCCCACAATCAACATCGGCCAGAATCTCCCACCTACGTCAACCACCAAGCTTCTTTGAGAGAACCAAGCAGTCTTTCTAGCAGGAAAGGTATGTAAATTATTAAATCATATATTTGAACACGCATGCAAGAGACATACCCTTCAAAAAACCAAATAAAGGAAAAACTAAAGGCCCCAAACTTTTCCACAACCCTAACAATTTAAATTACATTATGGAGGTAAGAACGCTCACTATTTCACTTTCATGGAGGTAAGCCACTGTATCGATTCCTCAGAGACTCTGAAAAGGGGTCACAACCTCTGTACCAGAGGAAGAGGGAGGATGCCCCTTCCCCTGCAGGCCCTACCCTACCCACTGTCTTCCCAGGATCCAGTCCACCCCTCCTTCGAGATTCAATTTCTCCATGAAGTTGTCTCTGGAAACGCTCCTTTCCCAACTGGGTGGAGTTAGGCCATGGAGAGGAATGTGAACACAGAGCTTAGAGTGTGACCCATTCTGTGAGAGCACCCAGCCCACCTATCACTCACTGTATGACCTCGGGCATGTCCACCTCTGAGTGTGGGACTCCTCAGTGACACAGGTCTGGTGCTCAGCATCTTGCCCACCTTCCTTCTGGTATGCCTTCCTGAACTGCAGAGGTTGGTCAATCTGGCAACGACATTTCCCAGCCTCCCTTGTGGCTGTGGTGTAGGGTTCATGGAGGTTTAGTTGATTGGAGACTCTCAAACTCGATTTAGGAAGGGAAAGTGAGATACGCGCTCTGCTTCCGCTACTTCTGCTCTTTCCCTTGGCAATCACAGAGAGGATTTCTCTTATTAGCCTGTGGTGTTTAGTGACAAGGATCATAATGCCGAGAGGCAGGGCACTGGTGGCTTGTTCCAGACACAACAGTCCCAGGGGCAGCTTCCTGATTCCTGCCCTTCCTGATGGAGGCAGAAGCAGCATCTCTTTGGGGCAGGCCAGGCCTACTGTGTGGTTCTGGAGTCACGCCTGGAGATCCAGCCCTCCCAGTGATTTTGCAAGCACTCTGCTCCTATGTTAAAACCCTTGCTCTCTTTAAAACAATGGGGCGCCTGGGTGGCTCAGTTGGTTAAGCATCTACCTTCGGCTCAGGTCATGATCCCAGTGTCCTGGGATCGATCTCTGCATCGGGCTCCCTGCTGAGCAGGGAGCCTGCTTCTCCCTCTCCCTCTGCCTACCTGCCTGTCTGCCTACTTGTGATCTCTCTCTCTCTCTGTCAAATAAATAAATAAATAATCTTAAAAAAAAAATAGGGTGGTTTCCAATTTCTGCAACTGAGCCCAGGCTGACACACTTCTCCATCCTTCAGGGTGAGTGAGATGACTAAAAGACCAAAGGAAGCACAGCAGTTGAGAACATAGTCTTGGGCTCACATGGCCTGGTTTTTAACCCTGGTCCTGTCTCTTACTCACTTTGTAATTACAGGGCAAGTTTCTTAATGTCCAGTTCCCACATGAAGGGGTTATTATGGATTACATGAGTAATACATGTAGAAAGCTGGCCACAGTACTAGGTCCCTAGAAGGAATTCAATAAATGTTTCTTTTTATTCCAAGTTCCCATGGGACCCTCTGTACACTTCTGTTATAGAACTTATCATATTGTATTGATTAGCCCTCTGTGAATACAAACCCAAAGGGACCGTCTATAACATGGGAGTAAAGAGCATAGGAATATCCCAAATTCCAATCAAGGAATAAACTTAAAGAAGGAGAACTGAAAACTACTTCTAACTGATTACCTGGAAACATAATTGTCTATATTGTACTGTGTTATGTGCTGGGTTATGAACAGGTGGCCAGGTGTTTCGGAAGCACAGCAAAGAACAGGAAGCATCACATGAGACAGAGTTGTCCAGGACTGTCCAAGGGCTCTCAAGGGTAGAGGAAATCTTGGCTGGGCAAGTGTAAGGTCATCCTGACTGTGGTGAGAGTCTGTCAAGCATTTTAGCAAAGCAACACTTCTTAAATCCATCATGATGCCATGATCTGGCTTCACATTTTGTTATCTCTGCAGAGCCAATGTGTTGGTCAGATCAGTCAACTTGACAGTTTAATTCCTCATTGCAAATTAATAGATTGTCACCCTGATTATTATAATTTTGTTTTCCATGTACTTGCCTACTGGGGGATAATAAGGCACTGATTTTCTGATTTGAGCTTTCCGTTCGGTTTTAGAGATGTAGCTCTCATTGTATTTTAATGGGCTCTAATTGGATTTGTATTAATAGACAGCAGTCATAATGAGCTTGGGCAATACGAGTCCACCTCTGAGAGACAATCCCTTTGCAATGCACCATCACAATCAGGTTTATGAGCCCACTGGGCTGACAACCAGGCTCCTGAGCATGGCAAATTCACCAAGGTAAATGCCACCTGCTTCCAGTGCCCTGTGTAATCAGCCATAATCTTCAAGCGTGAGCATCCAAACTGGATGCAATGATCTACTTTCTTGTCTGAGCTCCTGGTGCACAATGACCATGCACTAGTCAGATTTTACTTCCAAATGCCCAACTGAGCACCAGGCACATACATGGTTGATATGTAATAAATATTTGATGCACGAATCCATAAACAAATGAATGTGTCTTTCTGCAGAGGAGTTTTTTGTTATTGTTGTCGTTTTTTTTTAACTATAGAAACCAAGAGAAAAAGAAAACAATTCCAGAGGGACTCCAAGAAAAGGAGAATCATGAGCTTAAATATTCTATGGTGATTCTTTGAAAATACTCAAAGCTTAGCTATTGGTATTCCAACATTTTTGCATAGCTTTTTTGTTTTCATTTTTGAAGATTTATTTATTTATTTTAGAGAGAGAAAGAGTGTGTGCATGCGCAGGTGGGGGAGGGGCAGAGGGAGGAGGGGAGAGAGAGAGTCTTAAGCCTCTACGCTTTGAGTGTGAAGCCTGATGTGGGGTTGAGCTCATGACCCTGAGATCACAACCTGAGCCAAAACCAAGAGCAGGACGCTCTACTGACTGCGCCACCCAGGCTCCCCTGGATAGCTTTTTATACAATGTTGTTATCATGGGTGCCTTACTTCTTTATTGTTGTCTAACAAATTGCCACAAATTCTGAAACTTAAAACAGCATCCATTTATTGTCTTGCAATTTCTGTAGGTCAAAAGTCTGGGTACAGCATGACTCTGCTTGGGCAATCATGTTATTATGTGACAACTAATTCACCTTTGGGAGGCACTAAAGATTACAGTAGCGTTCCAGAAGCCAGAAGCCTTCCAGATTATTCTGGAACTAGAAAACCAGATGTTATCTGATTCTATTTCAGATGGGGTTCTTTGAAAGAGGTCTTGACATAAGTTTGGTCACTTTACTCAGAAAAATACCACGTTGCTGTAGTCTTCCCGGCAAATGCTCAGGCTTAGAGAAGATTTTGTGGGGAGAAGTCTATGGCACCAGAAATGTATAAAACTAGAGCTTGGAATCCATGCTCCAGGCTTCTGCTACAGCCTCTTAACAACAGAAATGCTGACCTCAAAATTCCAGAGTCAATCTCTTCAATTTGCCCACTTACAATTGAAACAACTGATGGGCCAAATGATGACAGTGTCAATTCTGGAAAGGCAAGGCTCCATCTTTATGTCTGTACCCAACGTGCCGAGCATGGGGCCTGTCCTACATTTAGCACACCATGTGTTTGATACATTTGAGAGTTTTATTTTATTTTTTTTAAAGATTTTATTTATTTATTTGACAGAGAGAGACACAGCAAGAGAGGGAACACAAGCAGGGGGAGTGGGAGAGGGAGAAGCAGGCTTCCTGCGGAGCAGGGAGCCTGATGCGGGGCTCCATCCCAGGACCCTGGGATCATGACCTGAGCTGAAGGCAGATGCTTAACGGCTGAGCCACCCAGGCGCCCCACATTTGAGAGTTTTAGATAAAGCTAAACACAGCAGGATCTTAAAAAATGATCAATCCTTAGAAGACTTCACTGGTTCATAAATTTGGTTGCAAAGAAGGATAGAAAAACATGTAAAGCAATTTCTTTTGTTTATTTTCCTTCTCCTCTTCCTTCCTCTTCTTGTTTTAAGGAATACTCACTTAAAATTGGAAAAGGTTATTATTTTATTTGTTGGCAAAGATGTAAAACAGAAATATCCCCTTGGTAGTTAAAAAATGGTGCACAGGGGGAGGGGGGCACCTGGGTGGCTCAGTAGGTTAAGTGTCTGACTCTTGATTTCAACTCAGGTCATGAACTCAGGGTTGTGAGATCAAATCCCAATTCAGGCTCTGTGCTGGGCATGGAGACTGCTTGATATTCTCTCTTTCCCTCTCCCTCTGCTCCTCCCTGCCTCTAAAAGAAATGGCTTGAGGAAAAGGCAAAGCTCAAATACCCTAATAGGCCAATGGGATTTCCTAGGCTTCTAAAATCGCAACAACCCACTAAAGATCTTGACAATGATCTAGACAAACCAACATGGAAACTTAAGAGATTCTACCACTGAATCATTAAAATGTCAAACAGGAAGAGCCAGTTTCCAGAGCATGAAAGAAAATAGCCTATGACCCACCAACAGACAAAAAGTCCATACTTTTGCCTGAACCAAGTTGGTGAAGAAGACAGACACAGAAAGGGCCCACGAGTCCCAGTTCCCATCATCATTTGCTTGTCCACATGATTACTACTTGAGCCCTCCTCTGGAAGAGAGAGGGAAGGAACAACCACTAATAACCCGTTGGCAGGGTCAGAATGTTGTACTGCACTTGGCAATTGGGACCATTTCATACGGAATTCTCACCTTCCCTTGTTTGTGTCCATTAGGTCTTTAATTAAAAAAACAAACAAACCTAAGAGTTAGACTCTAACATTATTTGGAAAATAAATTCTACTTGCTCAAAAAGAACAAGAGAGCATGGTTTCCTTCTGTTGGCTCTTGGAACCAGAAAGTCCCATAGGAGTGCTGTACATCTTAAAGGTCATTCAGTGGGATTGCCTTGTGCCCATGAGGGGGCCCAAGGGGAGGGGAGACCCTTGTGAGATTTGGTTTGTTTTTAGTAAGGAAGATGACCCCCCTTAAAGAGCATGGCAACCCAATACCTCAAGAAAGTTGTTTTCCTCCCTACTAATCACTAGTGTCTGTCAATCATTCCTGCTAACTGGACAAGCTGGAACTAAAATATCCTTCTCTTCTACTAATATAAAATCATCTGTTCTCCTTGACTCCATAGCTTACCCCATACTGCAACTTACCTTTCCTCTGAGGCTTCTGGGACTGACTGCAAAAAATGCTTGCACAGCTGTTTTGTAGCAAGACTGCCCTGCAATCAGTAGGCAGCCTATTGATTTTTGTGAAGACACTCATCTTGCCAAGCAAAGGGAAATAAAGAACAATTAGCTTACTCAGAGATCCTACTGTTTACAAAGAAAATCAAACGAAAGACCAAAGGCACCTAGGCCGGGAATACAAAGTGTAGCCCTTCTACTTAGCTTCCAATTCTTATCAGGCCTGCCATATGGTAGCAAGTCGGCATCACTTAAGTATCAGAGGACCTTGTTCTGAAATTCCACAACCATATCTGGTTGATCAGTGTGGGTGTCCAACTCACCAACAGATGGTACCCAGCATTGTACCCATTAAACGCTATGATCTCCATAACCATTTCATAATGAGATTGGACCTGATAAGATCAGGGAGCAGATTTTCATTCTGCACAGAGATTCTGCCAGCTTTTTGACAGCAAAGTGACTTTATGGATTAAAAGCCTCTGAAATTATCCCATAAAAACAGAGCTATAAGCAATAGTCTTCAGCCATGAAGAAGAATAAAGCGTTTGGGGGGAAAAAGGCAGCAATGTAGCCATATGGACACTCTCACTTGAATGATGAAAAATTGAGTGTGTAGAAACAGATCACTTAAAATCATTGGTAACTACCCTTTTCAGTAAAAAAATACTCTGGTTGCCCTTGGTTTGGCATTGATCATTCATTCAATAATTGTTTACTGAGCATTTGTTATTTGCCAGGCACTCTTCTAAGGACTCACGTGTGAGCAAAATAAATTCCTGCCCTAACGAAGCTTGTATTTCAGCCGACTTCTACGTTTCTATGGGAAACCATGTCCTGGCCTACCTGGGGCTCCCAAGAGAGTGAGAACACCACCCGGTAGGCCCACTGAACTACACGTAAGCACCCTGCTACACCCTGTTGTCAAAAAATAATAATGCGGTCTTTTAAAAGAAGACAGGTTAATGTTTATCACTCTGCTTCTTGGCTTCCCAAGGAGTACAGATTTCTGTAATTCAATCTGAACCACCCAACCTGATTTTATTGAATGTTGCTGTGATCGACAGATTTGATTACTCATCAAAGCATTTTTCAATCAGATTTCGGAAATCCGTTGAGAAAAGAGAAACAAAGAGAGACCTTGCACAAGTCTTAGAACATGTTTGCCTGTTCCCCGCAGCCTTGCAGTTCCTCGGCGGACCTCTCACTTAGTGCTGCTCACCCCAAGCAACATGTTTGGCCCAGGATCTCCCCTCCCTTTCCCCACTTACTCAAGGAGGCGCTGCTCCCACAACTCTCCCCTCTTAGCTTCACTGAATCTTCTCACTTGCCTGTGTCATGCCCATGACTACACCCATGTGCTAGGGTTCTTCCCACCTGAAAAACATCTCCTGGCCCTACATCTTCTCCCAGCTTGTCCCCCGTCTGTTTGCCTGTACACCTATCTCTAATTCCCATGCTCCCATTTCCCAGACCCACTCCATCAAAACTGGTCTCAGCAAGTCACCAAGGACCTCCTTACTGCTAAATAGATCTCATTCTCTGTCCTCGTCCTACCAGGTGACCACCTGACATAATCACTCTCTTGTCTTGAGATACTTTCTGTACCCGACTTCCTCATTCTGCAGGTGTTCTTCCTTCCTCCATAGCTGCCTCTTCTCCAGCTCCTCTACCTCCTCCTCCTCCTTTCCCTCCCATCCCCATGCTGGAAACCTCAGGACTCAGGCCTTTGGCCTCTTCACGTCTTCGTCTAGGCTCACTCGCGGGGGATTTTATTCAGTCCCTTGGCTTTACGCGCTACCGAGAGTCTCAGGATTTCTGAACTTGTATTTCTAATCTGAATTCCAGGAGCACCTCTAACTGCCTACTCGACATCCCTGTTTCGATGTTAAACTTAGCCATTTAGGTCTCAAAACTGCAACTGAAAATGGAGCCCCTGTCTTCCACCTGAGACCTGCTCCTCCTGAAGTCTTCCCCATCTCAGTTAATGGCAATTCCACTCTTCCCGTTACTCGGCCCCAAATCTTGGCATCACCCTGCCTTTCTTTATCTGTCACACCCAGTACCTGATCCATCAGCAAATGCTCTTGGCTCTGCCTTCAAGAAATGTCCAGAATTTGGCCACCTCTCACTGCCTCCGTTGTTACCAACCTGGCCAGGCCACCATCATCATCCACCTGGACCATGGCACCATTTACATGAACATGGGGGTCACTGAGCTCCCACTCTATCGTACCACTGACACAAGCTACACTGGACAGAATTCAGACTCTCTCAGTGCTTCTGTGGGATTATCAACATTAATTATTATATGACTTTCATGCCTGCTGGTACCATAAAAAGATGCAGTACTCTGGTTTGAACCTACACTTACCCCAGACACATCTTTGTGCCGTCTTACAGGTTTCAGATTCTTGTTGCCATTGGCTGTCTTTCTGATGTGACGTGTATCTGCAGATGTGTGTGCCTTTGTACGTGTGCACTGCCCCGAGGTGTACGGCTGGGGGGTGAGCAGAGCCTGTGTTTCACGCCAAGACATGAGTCCTGGTGGGCACTGTATTTGCCCACCTCGAGGAGATGGCACCTTTCTCTCTGCACAAAGATGCCTTCCGCTCATCACATCCCGCACCTATAAAGCTGTCTATAGCTAGGGGAGGAGTGGGGTTGTGCCTTTTCTAATTGGTCTGGTCAGAGCAGGGAGCCTTGTAAAATCTGCTTAAAGACAGTGAATAGCTCAGTGGCAGGCCTGGCTATCTGTGTGCATGGACAGAGGAGTCTCCCCTGCCCCATAAAGACTATGTTGGTTGCTTCTAATTTCTTTATGCACTGGGAAGCCAGGCAACCTAACTTGTTTGAATTTTGTCTATGGGAAAACATATCAACAGAATCTTATAAAGAGCCTTATGCAGTTGTTGCACAATTAAGGGCCTGAAATTTAGAGCACTCATCTTCTGGCATCTATTTGGCTCTTGAAAGTCCTCTTGGCCTTGGATCTTGGTTCTGCTCTGATCATCCAGACACAGGACTTCCAGAAAAATGGAAGTTTATGAGATTACAATCATACACAAATATAGACTGCCAGACAGTGGTTTATTATTCTCCCAAGATGACTACGTGAGCAATTTTTCAGGATATTCACCTTAGAGTGGTCCTTTCCATAAAGACAATGTATGTGAACCTTACAGGAAAATGTGCTCAAAATCCTTCTGGTCCTATGTCCTAGTATTCTCATTCAGTGCCTGCCACTGTCTCTTTGTGTCTGCAGTCCCATCCGCCTGTGGGCTCAGACAGACAGTGATCCATTCCTATCACCTTGTTAATTATAGCACTATCCCACGAGACAAGGGGAAAGCCATCTGCCCCCATTTCTTGATGTAGAAAACCGGGGACAGATAGACACATATGTAACTCATGAAATGTTGGAGCATTTAATGAGGTAGTAAGAACACAAAAATATTTTAAAATAGGGGTGCCTGGGTGGCTCAGTCGTTAAGCGTCTGCCTTCGGCTCAGGTCGTAATCCCAGAGTCGTGGGATGGAGCCCTGCATCGGGCTCCCCGCTCAGTGCGAAGCCTGCTTCCCTTCTCCCTCTCCCACTCCCCTTGCTTGTGTTCCCTCTCTCGCAGTGTCTCTCTTTGTCAAATAAATAAATAAAATCTTTAAAAAATATATTTTAAAATAGGGGCATAGAAACCAAAACTGTTTCAGAACAGCCATTCAGGGAGTCAGTGAAATTCTTGAACAAGCATTTTTGCCCCTAGACTTGTGAGGTTAAGGGTAGGAAGAGCAAAGAGCATCTCACAGCACATCACAAAATACTTCATATTATTTTTGTAAAGATGGCTAAAAAAAAAATCTGTAAACCTCTATAACCCAACTCTAAGACTTTAAGAATCTTAATAAGAGACCCCATGCTGATAATATTCTTAAAATGAGCTATTCAACTACAGAAGGGTCTTCCTGTGATCCACATTTGCAAGAAACTGAAATGGTGGTATGGTACTCTAAGCGCTGTTTTACTACAAATAAATAATAGAAATCATGTGCCGGGACTGCTGAGAGCATAGCTCAGCATTGACATACAGCAGACATACCGATCCAAGGTGACGATGCGCTGAATGTCACTGACATTACCACGCATTTGGGGCCTGTCTCCCAGAGCCTCAGTGAAGTGAGATAGAGTTGGATTCATTTTTAGCACAGTTTATGATTATCCACCAGCGAAGCATGTGGTGCTACTTCCCAGGGCATTCAAATTCTTCCTCCTAAAGCACAACATTATCTTGTCTTGTTCTATTTATTTTCCTTAAATGTGTATGACTTGCAGAGTGCTAACATGCCAAAACATATGCTTCCTGAGCCTGTTCTCCCACCTCACCTTCATTTAGACTTTCAAGGTCAGAGCTATTTGAGGCTAGCCACTTAATTGGACTTAAAATAAAAGGCAGCCGAAAACAGCAGATTTGTAACGGTCCTTCAAAATAAGCATCAAGAGAGCAGCCTGGCGCATCTGAACCTATTTAAATAAATCAGCCTCTTGTTCAGGGCCACAAAACTCCATCCACCATGCCACCAGTCACTGTGTAGCTTAAACAAGCTAGAAGCAAGAAAGAAGATGTTTCCTAAGCCCCTTGGAAACTGCTGGAGCTTTGAAACAATTGTGCATTTTTGTACCAAGCATGATTGCTTGGAGAAGTTCTCTTTACTCTCAGAGCATGCTCATTAATCAGGTTCATCCAATTACTGCTCATGGTAGACAATGATGGATTTAAGATCATTACCATATTGTTATTATTTACGGTATGCTGCTCCATACACTTACAAAATTTTGTTTAAGATGAAGGCAAATGTTCCTAGAGCCTGGAGTGGGAAGGTTTATATTGAGGGGAGAGGGGGAAATGGACAGGACTGGCCCACAACCAAGATATGTAAAGCTAAGTGCCAAGGTCCAGATGGCATAATGGACTAGCCTCTCATCTGGAAGTGAAGGCCTGTGGCCCAACTGCTTTCCTGACAGGGCTTCTGGGTTAGATGTAGGGAAGGGGATTTGATGACAAGAAACTCTCTTAGATAATACAGAGAAGAGTCAGGAGTAGGTAAGGAGGGGTGAGGCAGCCAGCAGACCACAAACATCTGGGGACTAACGTTCAAGTAGACTCACATTCTCACGATCTCCATAATCAGGAAGCCCTGGACCCCACACAAACTCGAATCCTCCTCCAGTCCTTAACTTCAAGGGGATCAATCTTTCCTCAAGACCAACTCAACGGAAGAGGCAGCTTTAAGGTTGGACCCAAGGGACCCAAATCACTCTAGATATAAGTATGGGTAGAACAGCTTGGAGATCCAAGGGTCCCCAGTCCAGGAGTTGCCCCGTCTATGGAGCACATTCCTTAGCAACCCACACAATAGGAGAAAATATTTGCAAATCATATATATGGTAAGGGACTTGTATCCAGAATACATGAAGAACTCTTAAACTCAACGATAAGGCAAATAACCCAATTTAAAAAGGGGCAAAATATTTGAATAGACATTTCTCCAGAAAAGTCATACAAATGGCTGATAAGCTCATGAAAAGATGTTCAACATCATCATCCTTCAAGGAAATGCAAATCAAAATCATAATAAGGTACTATTTCACATCCACTAGGATGGGTATAATCAAAAAGACATAATAGCTGGCAAAGAGAAATTAGAACATACATTGCATTGCTGGTAGGCATGCAAAATGGTGCGGCCACTTTGGAAAACAGTTTAGCAGTTCCTGAAAATGTTAAACATAGAGTGAACATATGACCCAGCAATTCCACTCCTAAGTATAGACCAAAGAGAACTGAAAACATACATCCACAAAAAACTTGTACGTAAATGTTCATAGCAACATTATTCATGATGACCCCCCACATGTAAATAATCTCAGTGTTCATAAACTGATGAATGGATAAGCAAAATGTGGTCTAGCTGTGCGGGGGAATATTCAGCCATAAAAAGGCTACAACATGGATGAACCTCAAAAACAGTATGCTAAGTGAGAGAAGTCAGACACATGATTCCATTTCTATGAAATGTCCAGAACAGACAAATCTAAAACAACAGAAAGTAGATTGGTGGCTACTAATCTATGGGGAGAGAGAAAAGGAGGAATCACTACTAATAGGCATAAGGTTTCTTTTTTGGGGTGATGAAAATGTTCTAAAATTAGATAGTGATGCTGGTTTTACAATTCTGTGAATATACTAAGAACCACTGAATTGTACACTTAGGGTAAATCCGATGGTAAATTAGAATTCTATATAATAAATATTTTATTTATTTATAAATAAATTCTATAATCAATTATATCTCAAAAAAAAAAGCTTCTTAAAGCTACAGCTGGAGTGATCTGACTTTTAGAATTGGGGGCCCTTACCCATCCTGACACCCATACTTGCAACTTGAGGGGACTGGGGAATTTCAAATGACTGCTATTTCCTAAGTTGGAAATTTGTTGTTTGCCGCTCGACTTTAATACATAAGCCATTCATGGTACGATTTTTTTTTTCCAGACCCAGACTTTTTATCACAAACACTCATCACTACCATTCCCAACATCTCTCACAGGGCATTAGGTGCCCTTTGCACTCTTACCTATGAGCCTGGGAACAAATACTACAAATGGGATTGGTTAGTCCCTGAGTCAAGGGCAGTGACTGAATCCAAGACAGAAAACACAGATGCTGACAAACCAACATCAGGTATAGCCGTGACATGGAGACATGACAAGCTAAGATGAAATATTGATCGTGCACATAAGAAAAGAGTAAATGCATTTATAAGGCAGTGACAGGAGGGCTCAGGAGATTTTCACAGCTGAGTGAGGTTCAGTTTCATAGATAGGGAAACTGCTCCTCTCTTAATCCTCTGCAAGAACAGAGGGAAAGCAGGTTCAAGTCTGAACACCAAGGATTTAGCTATTAGTTAGGGATTAGTTGGGGCAACTGCCCCTTCATATGCCTGCATGGGAGGCATGGTGGCAAGGTCCTGAAATGACAGGAGGAAAACACGCTGGGGAGCTGGGAGTGCGGGTACAGACACTGGACTTAGGGACAGCAGGCTAGTGGCGCAGGGAAGGGACTCAGAGGAAAAGAGGCCAGAAGTAGGGCATCTTTGGGTAGGCAGGTGGGGCGGTATTCTGCTGAGCACTTTTCCTGTGCAGTCTCATCAAAATTCACAGCCTCTCTATGAAGAAAATTCTATTATTTTTCCGAATTTATAGATAAGTAAAGTAAGTCCAGAGAGGTTAAGTAACTTGCCCAAGATTGTCCAGCTAGGATGGTCACACTCTATCCCAGACTTAAATAATAATTCCATCATGTTAAACCTTCACTGTCATACTTCATCTCAGAAAACAAAGTCCCAAGTTTCTGGAACACACCAATGCTCGGGTCTACCACAGGCCTAAAATAACAGAAGTGGTTCGACATGTATTTAACTGCTATCAGGTGGCATGGAAAAATGAAACCAACTCAGCCGACTTGAGGGGTTAGGGCAACAGATGAGCAGTTTTAAGTGGGAGAAAGATGGCTGCTAAAGGTGAAACCTGTGTTTCTACCAGCAGCCTGCTTGCTCAGCTCAACGTCCATCAAACAGTAAGAGAGAAAGGGACTTACCACACACCGGAAACTCGGCCCTTTCCGGGAAGCTCCTACGGATGGGTAAAGAAGCCCTCATTACCCCCTCCAAAGGAACTAATCCGCTCCAATTGGGTTCCTTAATTGGAAAAGCCCTTGGAAGGAGGCAAGTTCAGGGCTTCATTACCTGATCACCTCCTCTATTGGCCAGTCCATAATTACAGGCATATACTTGTTTCTTTCCCATTCATCAAGAAGCACAGGGGCGCCTGGGTGGCTCAGTCGGTTAAGCACTGGCCTTGGGCTCGGGTTGTGATCCTGGAATCGAGCCCCGTTGTCGGGCTCCCTGCTCAGTGAGGAGCCTGCTTCTCCCTCTCCATCTGCCCACTCATTTGCTCTCTCTCTCTCTCAAATGGATAAATAAAATCTTAAAAAAAGAAATAGAAAAGCACGGAGTTATCAGAACTGGTGGGGATCTAGGAGATAAACTGGCCTCTTTATTGTCAAAGAGGAGACGTTTGGGGCAAAAGTGCCTGGACCAGGGTTAGACCACCACAGTGTGGGATGAAAAGGACATCATCTCACGAGGCTTGGTTCCAGCCAATGTGGATTCTGAGTGTATCCTTTAAAGCTGTAAGCATGGCTTTACTACCGCCTGGTGCCCAGACCCTTTCCAAACCCACTAGCTTTTACCAGCACGGGAACCATGTTTGCATCATTTTGCTTACAAATCCAGCCTCTGAAAAAAAGGAAACCAACCTAATTGAAATGCAGCTTTGGTCTTCTTGCCAAGGTTCTGCTTTCCTCTGATTTCATCTCCCTGTTTCATCCACATTTCTTTTCCACCCAATGACAAGCTCACTGGGCAACAAGGATGAGTCGAGGCTCAGGGAGCATATCATGCTTTGATCTGCCCCTTCTTTCCCCTGCAATCAGTCTATGTCAGAGCCAGAGAGCAAGACACAACTTGGTAGATGCTGGCATTTTAGGACTCTGCAGAAATCTGCACTGGTCAGAGGGCTGAAGTGACCCAGCTGAACACGGACAGTGTGTGTGCTTGGAGAGGAAGCCAAGATAACATGTGGATTAATGGCTGAAACCGTCCCAACCACGAAAATCAGCATGGATTTACGTGGCTGAAACAGTCCCAACCATGAAAATCAGCATGGATTTACATCCACATAAGGGTCCCTGTGGATTCATAGCTCTGAAACTCTAAATAGTCAATTATAAAAAGGAGAAGTTGAGGGTGTGGGGCAAAGCCACCACCAGCCCAAAGGGCACTTTGGTTGAATGAAGAAAAGACACCCCTTTCTCTGGGCAACCACAGTTCCAGACCAACGCACACAGCTTATCCAGCAGAGTGATGTCTGAATTTCTGTCCCTATTCATCCCCTTGATCAGAAAGATGCCCTTGTGCAGTAAACTAGCACAGCTTTGCAGGGCAGCCCTGCAAGGAGGAAGAGGAGAAAAGAAAAATTTCTTAACATGATACTATTTTTTAAAACTCAGGTGACAACTCATTGGTGGGTCATGACATTACTTTAGAGGGTTGAAACTGGTATTTTTGATAATATGGAAAATTTAAGCAATAAAAAATGCATCATACTTAGATTTTATTTTTATATGTGTATGTAAGCCTATGTTATAGAGCATGTGCTATGCTATGTAACACGATGGGTTAGAATGGAATATGGATTTCTTAGTGGAGGTCATGGTAAAAAATATTTGGAAGTCACTAACTGAATGGAGCCTAATATGTAATATGAATCTAATTTGGAGGTTTGCTTCGTGTTTATCCCCAACTGTCCAGTGAGAAGCACCAGGAAAAGGAGCAGACATTTAGGAGTCAGACCCAAGTTCAAATGCAGTTTAATACCACTCAACTGGGACCTCAGGCAATCACTTATGTTTCCTGACCCTCAGGTTTCTGAGGTACAGGTGGAGATGATCTCTATTTCAGGGTGTTGGTGGAGTAAGGACCTCGTATGAAGCACATGACCAGTTTTGAGACCTCTCTCTTCTCTTGACTGTGAGACAAGCATCCCAGGGATGCACATGCAGCTGCCAAGGTGAGTTCTCCCAGCTAGAAGCCACAAATGCTGAGCAGGTCTAGAATCCCGCTGTAAACTTCAAACGACTTTCTCCCATGCAAGTCGTTCTTGTGACTGGAAGAACTACCTCCCACCACATGCCCAAGCCAAGCCAATAAGTCGTTTGTGTGAAAATAGCGCAGGTAAGCCAATTTAGAAACAGAGTTTTGTGGTATGGGTGTGGTTAGAGTCTGGTCTTCTGTTTTAGGTAAATGTATTAAGTTATTACTTTGACACAGTTAGAGTACTCCATGTAGTATACACTAGAGTTTCCAAGGACAGAAATGATAAGCTGGAAGCAACGTTTAGGTCATTTAGTCTCCCATTTTCCAGATGAGAAAATAGGGTCTTAGGTGGTACAGGCTCCTCCCTACCCAAGGTTTGCATAGCCAGTCCCTGGGAACTTCATCTCCCAACTCCTGAGTCACAAGGCCTCCTTCAAAATAATTCATCCTTGGGGCGCCTGGGTGGCTCAGTTGGTTGGGCGACTGCCTTCGGCTCGGGTCATGATCCTGGAGTCCTGGGATCGAGTCCCACATCGGGTTCCTGGCTCAGCAGGGAGTCTGCTTCTCCCTCTGACCCTATCCCCTCTCATGCTGTTTCTCTCTCTCTGTCAAATAAATAAATAAACAAAATCTTTAAAAAAAAAAAATTACAAAATAATTCATCCTTTAAAACAAAAAACACAAAAACCTCCTGGCTTTATTTGGGTGTGGAAATCATGGGGAGGGATGAAAGCTAACGTCTGTGATTCTCAACATATACTTGTAAGAGATCTTTGAGTCATCACAGAAAACTTTAAAAATGACACAAAGGATATACAGCAAACTGGCAACCTATTAAAAAATTAATTCTCAATAAATGTATTTTTCCAGACTCAACCTCCCAATTAATCAAAGAAATGCAAATTAAAACAACGAAATGCTGTTTCACTGTGAAAACATAAAAACATTAAAAATCATACTAGTCTACACTACCAAGTATGTCACAATATAACAGAACATTTAAAAAGCTCATAAACTTTGATCCAGAATTCCTGTTTCTCTGAAATCAGAAATGTGTGTATAAGGCTATTTGTTATAGCATTTTTTTAATAGTAGTGACATATTTGCAACATTTTATAATATGAAAATGACTTTTTATTTTACAATAATACTAAACAATGAATTACATTTAATGATATGAGGAAATGCTCATAGTCAAGTTAAAAAAAAAAAACTAAAATGTGGGGAACTTGGGTGGTTCAGTTGGCTAAGCATCTGCCTTCAGCTCAGTTCATGATTCCGGGGTCCTGGGATGGAACCCCGAGCTGGGCTTCCCCACTCAGTGAGGAGTCTGCTTCTCCATCCGCCTCTCCCCCTGCTTATGCACGTGCCTCTCTCTCTCTCAAATAAATAAAAAACTAAAATGTTATACACTCAAGTTTAGGGTTATGCATGTCCAGTATCATTCCAGTTTATCTAAATACTTAGATATATATGTGAATATACGTGTGTGTATATGTGTATGTGAGAAAAGTCTGGAAGAATACATGCAAATGTGCAGAATTATTTTTGGATGGTGCAATGAAGAGATGATGGGCTCTTTTAAATCTTTTTATATTTTGATGTGTTTTTATAATCCTGTACAATGAATATATTACTTTCAGTATCCGGTAAAAATATTATTTAAAAGGTAAATTTAAAGTGGCCCCAAATAACTGTTAGAATTGCCTCTTAGATTTGACTCAAAATTTGCCATTGGTAGGATTTTTGTTGATGAGAAGCTTTATTGAGATGGTTAGGCTACACTCTCAGTACCCTCTATGAGTACTCAATTAAAATTCCGTATCAGTATCTCTTGTTATATGCATTATCTTTTGACAAACCCATAGTCTGAAACATATATTTCTGGCAATATAATGGACCAAATATTCAGAGAAACCATTCTCAGTATATCATACCCCAAAATGTTGGATATTATATATTTTTTAAAATTATCTAGGGGCGCCTGGGTGGCTCAGATGGTTAAGCGTCCGCCTTCGGCTCAGGTCATGATCCCAGGGTCCTGGGATCGAGCCCCGCATCGGGCTCCTGGCTCAGCGGGAAGCTTGCTTCTCACTCTCCCTCTGCCTCTCTCCCTGCTCATGCTCTCTCTCTCTGTGTATCTCTGTGTCTCAAATGAATAAATAAAATCTTTAAAAAAAAATAAAATTATCTAACTATGTTAGTGAGGAGTCAGGGGTTTCTTAGAACCAACAACACCAAGTTAGCAAATCCAGGGGGGTCTGTATTGCTTTGCCCTCAAAGTACTTGCCATTCTCCAGTGGCCAAAGACTAGGTTTTTAGAAGCTACAACAAGGGCCTAGTAGGGAGGAGGTAATTCAGAGACCTCCACTCCCAGTAAGCTAAAAATGAAGGGTTGATATTCTTAGCAGGTGAATAAGGGGGAAAAAAAAAAACCTGCCTAGCAATGGGAAACAGTAGGCTGTGCCTATTTTGGTCTTGGTTTTAAGTGATATTGAAAAAAGAGAGAGAGAGAGGAGTCTCCTTTAAGAATTTCTACCACTGGCTCACTCACATGGTTTGGAGTCTGAATTCACACTACCTGGGTAGAAAAAAAGTCAAACATTTAGGTTAGAATGATGCCAGTCTGGTTGTGCTATCAGGCACTTGCCTGAAGAACAAATACAGTCCTATTCAGAGGAACACACTTAAAACCCAGGCCTCAATGACTTCCCATGGGTAAAGTTCCAAGGAATAGGAATTCAATGTATTTTTTTGTTTGTTTGTTTTGTTTTTAAGTCACTACATATGTAAGAAAGCAACTACATGATCGAGAATCAATAAAACAGCAACACTAGACCTGCAAGGATATTGTCACTAGGAATATTGATTATGAAATAGAAATCAATTTAACATTTCTAAAGAAATAAGTCAATAAATGATTAAGGAATAAGAAACAATGAAAGTCAACCTGACAGATATGAAAGAGCCACAAAAAAACTTCTAGAAATGAAAACTATAATAATATTAGAAACTTAATGGATAAGCTTGAGAGCAGATTAGACAAAATTGAAGAGAAAATTAGAAACTAGGAGGTTCACATAAAGAAAGGAGCAGAATGAGGAACAGAGACTGAGAAAGAGGAGCAGTTACAAGATGTGGTGAATGGGTTGAGATGGGGCATCTGTTTAATCAGAATTCTAGAAGACCATAGGAAGAATGAAGTAGAGTTGAAATTGGTGGAATACATCAATCTGCAAATTCAGGAAGTCTACTGAATCACAAGTAGGGGATAAATAAGTAAGAAAACAATGCCTGACATGGCATAAGGAAAATGCTAACCACCAGAAACAAAGAGAAAACCCTAAATGTAGTCAAAAAGAAAAGACAGATTTCTCACAAAGGACCAACATTTACACTGACACCAGTTTTTTTCAACAGCAAAAATGGAAGTCAGAGATAATGGAATATAATTTTCAAAGTCAAATGAGAAAATAATTTTCTACCCACACTGTCTTTCAGGATTAAAAGTGAAATACATCTCTAAGCAAATACAAACAGGAGCATTTACTATTAACAGATTCTTGCTAAAGGAACTTATAAAAAATGTAAGTCAGTAGAGGAAAAAAAACTCATAGAAAAATGTCTGAAATGGGGAAAAGAATGAGGAGGGGAAAAGCTGGTAAAAAATGGTTAAATCTAAAAACACTGATGACATGATGACAATGTAATTTGTAGGGTTAAAAAAGTGAAGTTATACCTCAATAAAGCTGTTATAAAACATGAAGGTAGAACTTAAATCATGGACTTCAAATCATATATAGCAGGGGAGAGGTGATAAGGTTAAAATGTTCTAAGGTCCTTAGGTTGTTTGTCAGGAGTGTAATTAACCTATACTATGTTAAGTTAGCTATACATATTAAAATTTATAGGCCAACACTAAAAGAATAGAAATAGAGTGTATAAATCCCACACTTAGGGAAAAAGAAATTTAGGGAAAAAAATTCAATGCTCCTCCTTCTCCAAAAAAAAAAAAAGAAACAGAAAGATCAGAACGGATAGAAAGTATAAAGTAGCATAATAGAAAGAATCCAAATGTAACAATAATGACAATCAATATAAATACACTAAACTTTCCAGTTAAAAGATAATGATTGTCAAACTGAATTAAGCAAAATGTAGCTATATTCTGCTTACTATATTCTGCTTGCTATATTCTGCTTACTAGGGACTTATTTAAAACAAAAGAAGGTTGAAAATAAAAGAATGAAAAAATGAAACCATCCACACTGAAGATGTACTTGCCTCCCCAACAGCCAAAGAACAGGTTTTTTGGTTTTTTTTTTAAGATTTTATTTATTTATTTGACAGAGAGACACAGCGAGAGAGGGAACACAAGCAGGGGTAGTGCGAGAGGGAGAAGCAGGCTTCCCACGGAGCAGGGAGCCCAATACGGGGCTCGATGAAGGGCTCGATGCGGGGCTCGATGTGGGGCTTGATGCGGGGCTCGATCCCAGGGCCCAGGGATCATGACCTGAGCCGAAGGCAGACCTTAACAACTGAGCCACCCAGGCGCCCCAGCCAAAGAACAGTTTAACATAGCAATCCCATTCCTTGTTAAAGTTAAAATACAAATAATCTGGTTCTACCAGAAAGAGAGACAGACAGACAGAGAAAAGGAAAGAAAACGGGAAGAGAGGAATTGGGGGGGTAGGAAAAATAGACGAAGGAAGAAGGGAGGAAGGAAGGGAAATGGTGGTAAATCCTTGCTCTCAAGATTGCCTGGATTCATAAAGTTTAGGTCCTCTCTTGCTGGAGAAATCAGAGAAGCAAGGATGAAAAGCCACAGCTAATCTGACTTCTGTGTATTAAAATCTGCTGGGCTTTCTGGGTCTGTTGAAATGCCTTTTCACTCTCTGAATCACATGCAGTAACCAAAGGGTTTGCTTTTAATATAAGTAGAAGGAAACAAAGCAAGGAAAAGAGCACCATTCTATATCCCTAGATAAACATACTACATTCACAGACATCTAGTCAGTTAAGAATTTTAACGCCTAAAGTTTCTTTCTTGAGAGGACAGAGAGTTTCCAAGTCTATGAAGTAATCCTATCCATTTATTTATTAGAAGGATGATCTTACTTTACCTTCCTTGAAGTTTGTACATTCATTTTACTCATTTATTTATTAGGAGGGGAAACAAAAATTGAATATATAGTATCTTCTGTGCCATAAGCAAGCTTGGACCTACACATTTGTACTGATAAAATTATTGATGGTTTAGCACCTTATAAGAATGACTTCACCTTGTGAGGAATATTTATAGTATTGTTTTAATTTTGTTTTTCTCATGAACATTAATAACAATTTGAACCACAAAAACTCTATTTACAAACAACTTTTCAGGAACATACAAACTGAATAAAGCAAAGCACACCTAAATTACTAACTAGCCTACTCTTCAACGATCCAGTCTTAAGCCTCTTTATTTAGACCATTCCTTCATTAGAACTGGGCTAACTTGCTGTCAGATTATAATGCCAAATCTAAGAAGAAGTTAAATACCATGGACAGCTGCTTTCTAGGCCAATGATGGCCTAGCACGGAACAGATCAAGGGACCTTCAGCAGCCAGGCCAGAAACACAGCAAAATGCTCTGGATGCCCTGAGATTCCACTGCTTCACATCCTGCAGGATTCAGAGTTATTCCTGACCAGCCATGGAGAGGTTTTTAGAAGAGAGTCCCAATCATTTATAAATAAGAATACCCTGAAAACAAAAATCTCTGCTCAGCATCGATATTTCTTAACCCCAGTTAATGGCCTACTTATTTCAAGCAAAAGTCTACACAATAAAATTTCAGGACAATAAATGCATTTGGAGGTTTCCTTAGAGTTTATGATAATAGCTGGTCTGCATATATTCACTGTATGTGAACGAGGGCTTATAAATATCATACTATGACAAATAGCCTATGCCCCTAAGGGAGACAATGACCTGCTTAACTCAGTGATTCACTGGCATGAATTCCAGTTTTTAAAAATGTGAAATTCTTGAATTTAAAATAATGTATTTTAGGGATGCTTGGGTAGCTCAGTTGGTTGAACGTTGGACTCTTGAGGTCTCAGGGTTGTGGGATGGAGCCCCACATCAGGCTCTGTGCTCAGCATGGAGTTTGCTTGAGAGTCTCTCTTTCCCTCTCCCTCCGCCCCTCCCCCCGCTCACATGCACACTCTCTCTCTCAAGTAAATAAATAAATCTTAAAAAAAAAATTTATTTTGACTTACTTTTCATTTAAGAAGAGACGATAAAAGGAAAAGAACTAACATTTATTGAATAACCCACATTTGCCAAGGACCATGTTAGCTGCTTAGCATTCATTTCTTCATTTAATAGTTTTCCTAGCTCCATGAAGTAGGCATTATTATTTTCATGTTCAAATTAGGAAACCGAGGCTCAGAGAATTTATATAACTTCTGAGATCACCAGGCTGATTACACACTGAGGTCAAAATCTTTTTTTACCCTGAGTCAAAGCCCCAGATCTATTTACCCTGTCATGATACCACACAACTTTTTAAAAAGGATATTATTATCACTAAAAGAAATAATAGTAATGACAAATAAAAACCACACACAGGGTGTAAAAATTAAATGAGATGAGAAACTATTACCGTCACTATGAAAAAAAACGCAGCTCACATTTTTCCATGCTTCCCAATTGCCCCATGATATATATCCTCAATAATGGAAACAAATTAGAATTTTCAACTTGTCTATGAAGCAAATAGTTTCCAAAACAGTTCACTGCCCAAAGCCCAGGAGAGTTGATGATTTTTTAGCAAGAATCACGGATGATTTGTACAAGAACATCTAAAATATGTTTCCTCTAGTTTCCCAAACTCCCATTCTCCATAGTTGTACAAAGACAAACACAAAAACATGCTGAGTATTTTGCTTCCTAAATTCTTCTACAGCACATTCCTCTCCATGAAGACTTCATTGAGGGCTGCACTTGGGTTAGGGTCTCTTTCCTGCAAGGTTTGATGATATCAGAAGCACTGGTTTCTGTAGGATGGTGGGGTATGTAGTCAGAAATCTACTCTGCCGGTTAGAGAACTAGATGGCCACATTCAAGGACTCATCCCTCTTTGGGACACATTATGTTCAGTGCTTGGTCATAAGATTCTGAAATCAGGCATATGATAAAGACTAACTGCTGAAACAAATTTTTTTTCCCCCAACAATACTTCAAAAGTGAAACTGGCAAGGTGAAATTTCCTGAAGGAAATCACCTATCATTATACACTGTTCCTCCTAAAAATGTGTTCTAGCATTTTTGAGGAACACCAAACAAGACATAGCTATGCTTAAAAAAATTCTATCCCTGTGATAATTTATAGTTCAATTTAGTTACTGAATGCCAAAAGAAATAAGAACGATTAAAAGGAATAAATTAAAGCTATTCAGTGCTAACAAGGGAAATAATACAATGAACATATTTTGGGGGGAAAATAAGAAACAGGAGAAATAGACATGAATCTAATCTACTTTCTTTTTTAATTAGGTAAATCCAGAACTTCCAAATTTAAAAACTGCACAATATTAAGCATAGCACTAAATTATGGATTTGAATAACTACTGTTAAGGATTGTCAACCTAAGCTGCTGACTTTTAAATATCATAAAATTGACATGACAGTCACCTACTGTAGTAGGTAAAGATCCTGCCAGAGCTACTTTAATGAATGGTTTACAACTGATTAAATATTGCCTGTAAACTGTATTTAAAAAGTTATTCCCAAATGCACAAAATCAGCTCCTCCTCAAATCAGAATATAAAATCCCCCTGCAATCTTAAATACACCATCAGATTGCTCTGCAAATTGCTTTATCACAAATGTTGTCAGTATAACCTTCAGCAGAATCTGTGATTAAGTTAGTGAAGTTCCACTGTTGTGTAACAAAACAAAAATATACTAAGCCCTCGAAAAGACTTTTTACCCTTGATGTGCCCAGGATATTTATAAGACACCAAATTGTTTCCTTGACTCTAAAAAAAATATGTCTTTCCCTTGGCAATTATTAAGTACTCTAACTGAAATAAACACATAGATTATTAATGTGAACTGCTCAAACTAGCAATCAGGCTTGAGGGATCATCATTTTGGCTACAAAATTAGAGCAGGGAGAGGGGTCCAACAATGCCCTCAAGGATGTGTATTCAGTTCTAACATCTGAATGCTTACTTGCCATGTCTACTGCTAAATGACTTTTTTTTTTTACTACAGTTTCTAACAAACAACCATACAGAGTGAAATGTCAGAAAAAAATATAGTAGAAAACATTTTTCTTTTACACATAATAAACAGCAATATTACTGGTGTTTTGGGGTTTTTTTGCTTCCATGTCATGGTTGCTACAAAAATGATGGGTGGTCATCCAACCTGAACATAAAGGAATTATGCTAAGTTAATATCTTTTATTTTTTTGATAAAATATCTCACCCTCCACTCAACATCTGTTTTTTGCATACATGAGATTTTTCCCAGATGCTAGTATGAAAAATCTGCATATGTATTTTGGTTTTCTGTTTAAAATTACATTCAGAGACAACATTCCAATGTTAGGATATGAATCAGAACTTCATTACTATACTTAACATAAGATTTTACTGGTGTTGTTTATCCATTATTTAAAAAAATTACTTTACGTTTTAGCAGATCAATTTATTCTCAGCGCTATACCAATTTGCTCACCACCTAAGTGGAAGGATGGCCACTCTTCTCATGAAAACTCCCTGAAATTCTACTGTAAAATTATCTTGGCTGATGTTTATCATGGCATGCAAAATGGGTCATCAAGCCATGGAGACAGACAGCAGGGCTTGGCAATGACTCCCCCTCATGGATCTCCATCAGCTCCTGGTCAAGTGGTCTGAAGATCATCATGTGGATCAAGAAAAATGGCCGTGACCATTCCAATGACCAGTCCTTCTGGGCCCTGCTGCTGACTTAAAGGTACAGCTCTGGTGACACAAACAAACTTTCTTCCTTAAACATCTTTAAAGAGATGGTTCTTGACCATTGTCATGTGCCTACTTAAAAAAAAATACCTGCAATTTGCTAAGCTACACATACACACACTCTCCCGTGAAAATTCAATGGCTCACAAAATCATTATGCCTACTTCCAGATGTAAATAACTGTTGAGTCCACTCTGGGATACTTACATAACGTATATTTATCAGTGTTTTACTCTGAAGCCAGGAGCTTGAGAACTTAGGAGATAACCACCAGGATATCCCCAAATTATGTTTTCCCACTGCCCCAAAGCAATCTGCTATCCACACTAGCCCCAAACACCATCCCATTAAAAAAAGTGGCAGATCTCGAAAACATAATTATTCAGAACATTAAATAAATAACCGCCACCACCAACCTTTGCTTGGGTCTCTGGTGCTGTCACCTTGACGACTTTATTGCGATTTATCATTTGCTTCACCCATCTTTCTACTTGGACGTTGAATTTCATGAAAACCACATAGCCGAAGTAAGCTGTTAAGAGAAGCAAGCTTTCCCACCACATGATAACATTATCCAGGAAAAATATGATCAGCATGATCAAGTCAACGATGTAGAAGGACACATCCCGAAAGAGTGGCCACCATGTCAGGTTTAAGATTTCTCTAGAAAACAGAGCACACATGCCAATAACAAAGAGGATATTGAACACTGCTGAGCCCACGATTGTGCCTATGCCAACATTGCTGTGAGCAATAAATACCCCTATGAGAGATGTGAAAAGTTCTGGGGCTGAGCCCCCCGCAGCCATGAAGGTGGCTCCGGCCACATCATCAGAGATGCCCAATTTCTCAGTGATGACAGTCAAAGAAGGGACAAAGAACTCATCACAGACAATGGCTAAGGCTATGAACATGTAGATCATTCCAATGACGTGCAGAATGATGGCGCCTTTTCTTCGCTCCTCGAGGGAGAAGATGTCTCTTGGGTAGTCTCCTTGGGCATGATCTGTAGTGTTCTCAGACGTGCCTTCCTGAGAAAGAGGTGGCTGTGGAGTATAATCCAGAATCTTGTCATTTAAATCTAAGAGAGTTCTCTGACGGTGACCGTGTGCCGCGCTGGGGCCACTTGCAACAACAACCTCTTCTGTGCTCTGTGTCTCTGTCTCAGAAAAGGCACTGATTGAAAATGGGACAGTGCTAATGGCTACTAGGCCCATGAGAAGGCCCAAGATTCGAACTAACTTCAGTTTTTTCCTGACATTATAATGTCTCCTGAAGCCAGACAGTGACTTCTCCAAACACCATTTCTCAAGGAAAGGGATGGCAGTGCTTTGGTGCAGATCCATCCTGGGTCTTCTTGTGGATGTGGTGGTCTTCTGATTGTAGACTCAACCAGACGGTTCTCTCATACTTTTCTTCACTTTACGGTCAATGGTGCTTGTGGGGCCTTCCACAATCAGGGGTTCTTATGCTTCACAGGAAATATTTTCGACATTTACGCTTAAAGGAAAATTAAAACAAGGAGAGGTAAATGACAAAATCACGTCTTTTCTACAAAAAGAACTTTGTGGGTATGATAAAGTCCCATCCTGTGTTTGACCTTGGGTAAGTTATGTAACTTCTCTGTGCCTCTGTTTCCCCATCTCAGAAATAAGAACAATTACAGCACCTGCCACCAAGGACTGCTTTGAGGATGAGACACTTAGAATAAGATGTGGCACCTAGTAAGCACTTAATAACAATCATGTATTTATAAACTCAAACATTTTGGTAAATCCAATGTTGGTTAGACTATGTAGATGTGTGTGTTAAATATAAAAAAATTTGTAGATGAAAATCTATCAGTTTATCCCACCTTTAATCATGTAACAACCGCCCAGTGATAAAAGATACCACTTCTTTTAGAACTAAGTACTTGACAACCAATAATTACTCATTGTGTTTTCTTTCAGCCTAATTATGTAATTCCAGTTAAAGGCACGCTTTTCTGATCTAATCTATCATTTGAAAGCACTGAGTGTCGGAGGAGATAGCACTCTTTTCCTATACACATAAAGACCTCAGCATCTTATTTTTCATGAAAAGCTTCTCCTATGTCTGATGCAGAAAAATAGCCCTTTAAAATTTTAAGTTCACAAAAGAATGTTCTGGTGACATGGACTGTCTTCCCTAAACATCTAGATATTGTTTTCAGCTAAAGCTTATTTTTAAAAACAACCTTAAGTCATGTGTAAAATAGACAACATAGTAAATCAAACAACTCCTAACAAGTAGGCTATTTCTAGAGACTCAATGTGTATTTCGTAAACAATATGCAAGCTGCAGCAATACCTCTGTCCACAAAATCTGACAAAAATAGCCCCAACACTGACTCTTCTAGTAGGTTAGATATTCAAGCAGTTTTCATTCTCTATCCCACAGAGATGGGTAAAACTAGATATCTAGACACGACAGCGGCTATTCTGAAGGTTCCTATTTAAATTTTTCTTTATAAACACTGTTGTTGCTTTTTATATCAACGATTTCATTTTAGAGGCTCGCTGAGATCATCCCAGGTGTAAAATAAGCTAATTAAACACACGCCATTTAAACACTGGGATTAGCCGCAGCTCAGGTTTGCAGAGCAGAGCAAGAACACAAGTCAAACCAGGCTAAGATGCTGCTACCCATCACAGAGATTCTCGGCTGGCTGCAGATGTCGACGCTTAGCACCAAAGATTAAGCGACTCACAGGGCTCCGGGGATTGTCACAATGCCTGGCCAGGGCTACCGGCAGGGACAGACTCAACTCCCAGGGCGCAGGATCAGCTCCAGCGAGCCGGTTCCACCTGCAAACCCGCCGCTCCACTCCACCGGAGCTGCCTCTGCCAGAGAAGTGCACCCCCAGCCGCGCCCCAACTTTGCCTTGTGTGGTCCCAAACTTTCCCTGGTGGGTTAATAGGAAAATAAAACTAAAGGACAGACGCCCCACGAGCAAGCAGGGACGCAGCTGGGGAAGGCGCTTGGCCCGCATCTCCCCGAATCGTTTGTAGGTGGTTTGGGGAAGGGGAGCTTTCCTCTGGCGTGTCTTACCCCGACGGCAGGCCCTGCCCCGCCGCGCCCCCCACCTCGGAGCCGGAAGCAAGGGTGGTTGGGGTGGAAGACGCCGGGGGCTCGGAAACCGCGACCCTGAGCGGAGAGAGTTCGCTAACTCCTTGCGGGGCCTCGGGCCCCCACGTCCACCGCGGAGCCACCTGTGAGCTTGTGGTGCAGCAGCGGGATGCGAGCCACCGGATCTGGGGACAACGACCACTGCGGCCACCAAGCCTGGAGGCTGGCGGGGACTCGGCCGCCCGCACTTACCGGGATCCGCCAGGAGGACACGCACGCGGCGGGGGCCCGAGCGCGGCCCTCCACTCGGGTCCGCCGCTTTCTCTGGCCCTCCGCCTCCCTGCTCCGAGGCCCGGTCTCCGGCTCCGGCTCGCGCTCGCCGCC
Organism: Phoca vitulina; assembly: GCF_004348235.1. NCBI lineage: Eukaryota > Metazoa > Chordata > Mammalia > Carnivora > Phocidae > Phoca > Phoca vitulina. The sequence goes on along the minus strand of NW_022589770.1, from coordinate 1,271,983 downwards.
GCTCTCGCCGGCCGGGGCTGGGCTCGGGAGGAGACTGAGCCGCTGCGAGCCCCGCGCGCCGCCCCTGGTGCTGCCCGGCCCCCGCCGGCCCCTCCCTCTCGTCTCTGCGCGGGGAGCGTGGCCGCAGCGCGCTCAGCTCCCGCGCCCTCTGCTCCACGCCTCCTGGGCGCAGAGGCTACGCCGGCAGCCGTCTCTTAGGAGATTTCTCCGCAGTGGGGACGGGGGTCAGGATTTGCTGGCGAGCAAGGACAGAGAGGAGAAATCATACAGGTCGGTGACGCGCCTGATTCCCAAAGCCTGAAAGTGCTGCCAACTTTGGGGTTTCTCTATTGCGGGGCACCTCATCTCCCAATTAGCTGCAAAAAGTGACAGCCGTCATCTATTTCTTTAGGAGGCTGTGTAATGTGTAATGGTGGAAAAGACGTTCCGTGAAAAGGCATAAAGGCCTGCAGGGCTGTGTGTTCAGGCCCAGGAGTCCTGCAATCTCGGGTTTGGAAGGTTGGGACACTGAAGGATCTTGAGTCTTGCGGGCTGAACTTTCATTTAATGGGTGATGAAACTGAGACCCAAAACGGTGTCCTTTTGAGTCACAGGGCTCACATGCTGGCTTCTGGACTCCCAGCCCAGTGCTCTTTCCTGACCTGTTTGGAAAGCAAGATTTCCTGGACCCCAAGAAATTGAGTCAGTCTTTTTGGGGATCAGAGGCAAGAATCTGCGCTAAAGAGTGGAAGAAGATGAGACAAACAGGTTACCCTCAGAAGCCGTTTTTAGGCAGCCCTGTGACCAAGACCAAAACTGTCAAGAGGTACCCACCAGGAAAAAAACCTTTGGGGCTTTCAGTTCACCGTTTTCTACTCTCTTCACCCTCCACCCTCCTCCTCTTTTCTGACTTAGGGGGGGTTTCATGCCTTCCTGGGGCTGGGGGGAATGTCCTCATATCCAGAAAGCTCACTACCTTTGATTTTGAGGAAAACTCTTAGGTTCAGATCTCTATACTTTGTCTTGGTAAATCAAGGGAAGCGTTGGAAACTGACAAAGCCCTTTTTCTCCCATCAAAACCAGGCATTTAAGACTACTGTCTTACTAAGGATTTCAGGGTCCTATTTTGGAAGTCACAGGCTGAACTTTTTTAATCTTTACTTTTTATTTTGGAAATTTCAGACATATACAAATGTAAGAGGATAGTGTAAGGAACCTCCATGGGGCAATTATCAACCCATGGCCAATCCTGTTTCATCTCTACCTCTTTTTCCTGTGCCATCATTTTAAAGCAAATCCCAGACATTTTATCTGTAAATATTTACAGAAAGCAAGGAAGCTATCAACCACTACCAGGGTTGTGTCAAAAGGACTGAAGAATCAATCAAAATAGGTTCCCACTAGGCAAGGTTGGGTCATTTTGAGCACCCAAAATTCATAATAATTGCCATTATTTCAAACACATCAAATATGATTATATCTGTTAAGTTCCTAATGATTCTAAAGCAACTCAGTTGATTGGTCACTGTTGAGGAATAAAAGGGAATGAGCTCATTATTTTGAAGCTGTTTTAGAGAAAAGAGAACAACATGCATTTATTTTGCCTTTTCTAAATACAGAATGGACTTCAGGGTAACCAGTTAGGCTATACTTTTACTCTGCCTTTGTCTTTATTTTCCTGGTCTAACAATCCTAATATTCTCTGATGCAGTGGATGTCTCTGGCTACATGGGGTGGGGTGGGGGTGGGGACTGGATCTTCTATACAAGGTTCTGCTTAAGAGAAGAAAATTGTAATATATTTTTATTAATATTCCTACAACTATAAAGCACCAACTCTTTATTTTTTTAGATACCTGCATAAGTATAAACATTAGCTGGCATCATATTTACCCTTTTATTAACTGATTTCTTTGAACATAGAATGTATAGGAGTCATTGGTAATTACCAGTTAAGAATGTTGAGCTCTTCTTGTAATTCTGGAGGGGAGCCTTTCAAAAATCAACAATGAATTTTAAAAAGCGCAGGATCATCCTTAAGCTAATAAGGTCTTTTTAATATAAAACTGCCAAAGGGAGAAAGGAACCAGGTTCCGGTTCAAGATGGAGACCTAAGAGGATCCTGAACTCACCTCCCCCCGCAAACGCACCGAATCTACAGCTGCATGGGGAACAACTTTGTCTGAAAACAAAAAACAAAAAACAAAAAAGTACCCAGAAACATTGGCTGAGAGACTCCTACTTGTCAGGTAAGAGAGGCTGGGACACAGTCTTGCCAGGACCCCCACCCTGGGTGGGAGGACCGACCTTGCGGAGGCAACTCAAAACCCAGGCCTTCTCCCTGAGGAGCTGAGGGCTTTGAACCCCCTAGCAAGGCACCCCTCCTTTAAAGACCTGCACCTGAGAGACAAGTCCCCCCGAAACATTTAGCCTTGAAAACCAATGGGTTTCGCACCCACGAGCCCCGCAAGGCTGTGATGACCTGAGAAGCAGCTCTTAAAGGGCTCGCTCCGACTTCGCCGCCCCAGGGCCCAGGGCAGAAACCCTGGTTCAGGGGCGCCGGGATTTCCTGTGGGGGAGGCCCCTCGCGTGTCCTGGAGCTTCGCCCTGAGGGGCAGGCACCCTGTCTGACACACATGTGGGGGCCTACGGGGATGCTGTCCTGGGTGGGAGCCTGGCAGGCGCCCTCTTTCGCTCTGCTCCTGTCTTGCGTCGGCAGGGTCCCGCGCCATCTTCTTTGTGTTCTTCCGGTGTTTGTTTTTAATCCTAGACTTCTCCTTCTTTGGTTTTTCTTTCCTGGGTGGGTGCCGTCTCTACACGCTCCCTCTGCCACAGGCCTGGAACAATCAAAGAGCTAGTTCTTGGCAGGCTGTGCACCTCCCCCCCTCCGGGGTGCGCCCCCCCCCCCCCGCCCCCAACCCCAGGGCTCTGCCCAGACAGCAGCCTGAAGCACACCCTCAGTCTTTCTGTGCAAGAGGCTCATTTGCTTGTTCTGGAGCTTTGGCCTGAGGGGCAGGCTTGACGTTTGGCATACATCTAAGGGTCTAGACCAGTGCATACCCTCTCTGTGCTCTCTCTCTGCCTCGCTACAGCTCCCAGGTATCTCCTATAGAGGCTCATACACTTGTCTGGACCCCCGATTTTTGTGACGTTTGCCAAGGACACGTCTAGGTCACTTAGCACTGGTGGCCTGTGGCGCTTACACTTGTGGCCCCGTAGGACTGTATATATTTGCATACTTTAAAAGCTGGTACCTGAGGGTCTGGCTTCTAATCAGCCTGCATCTCTGGGCTGAGATCCTCTGCTCTGGGACACTGATAGGTCTTGGCACTCCCTGAACTACAGCTACAAATAAAATAGGCTGCTTGGACAATCACAAAGGTTTGAGAGATAAGGAAGAGCTAGGACAAGGTTGAACAATAAGGTTCATCTCTTATATGAGGCCACTCCTTCCAGACTGGAAGAGTTGGCTATTTCATCTAATGCGTAGAAACCAACACAGAGAGTCAGGGAAAATGAAGAAGCAGAGGAATAGGTTCCAAATGAAAGAACAGGATAAAACCTCAGAGAAAAACCTTAATGAAAACTGCCAAAGGGCTATTAATTAATAATTTACTAAGCACCCGTATCGTTTAGATAGAAACATAGAAACATAGGATGGCATGGTGTATGATAGGATTGGTGAGTTCCCCTTGCTTCCACCCAAAATGACACCTCCAATTGGCACTGTGCCTACAATTTCACCATTAGAAATTTATTGTTTTGGGCTTTTTATTTCATATCTTTTCCATAATAAATTGAGAATTTTTAAAAAGTAAATGGCTCTAAAGTTATAATAAGCAATTCTATATTGTTTTTCACTTGATATTCAGTCTAAAGGAAAAATGTTCTAGTAAATTTCATGAGAGGAAAGTGGAAGAGAGATAGCTGAGCCAGGAAGTTGTGGGCAACCAAGAGACAACATGAAATACTCACTTTTTACTTTGTCAGTTTAACCACCTCTTTTTTCATTCTCCTCCCAACACACAACCTTCTTCCTTTCTTTCATTAAAATCCCACCCTTTCTGTTACTAATATCTGCAGGTAATCAGGGCACAAAGGAAGGATTCCCTATGCACAAAAGCAGTAATTCTCATCCTTGACTCTCATTCAATATTAGCATCAATGGAGGGATATTTTTATTTTTATTTTTATTTTTTTGGAGGGATATTTTTAAAAGACTCCTGACAATGCCCCTCTTCTTTCCTTCTTCCTTTGAGCTTCTTTTTTTTTTTTTTTTTAAAGATTTTTATTTATTTATTTGACAGTGAAAAAGGGAACACAAGCAGGGGGAGTGGGAGAGGGAGAAGCAGGTTTCCGGGGAGCAGGGAGCCAAATGCTGGGCTCGATCCCAGCACACTGGGATCATGACCTGAGCCGAAGGCAGACGCTTAATGACTGAGCCAGCCAGGCGCCCCTTCCTTTGAGCTTCTTGAGGACAAGAATCAGTATCCTGCATTTCCCAGCATCTAACACAGTGCTTGGCATTTGTTCAACACATATCTGTGGCATGATTTAATGAGTTGATGGCAAATGCAGTTACTCAAAGGAGAATGAGTCCATCAGGAGGTGCAGGTTCTGCCACAGTAACAAAGAGCTCAAAACTCACAGTGGCTAGAAACAAAGGTTTTTGTTTATTTATGCTACCTGTTCTTTGTGAATTTTGCCATGTCATGCTCACTCCTGACTCCAGGCTGGTCACTATCTGGAACATTGCCAGTTGCCACCAGAGGAAAAAGATGCATTGTACTCGATTTTAAAGCTTTAGCTGGGAAGTGACGCATTACTGCTGTTCAGAGATCATTGGCCAAAGCAAAGCATCTGGCCATATTTTCAAGAGAGCAAGAAGGTACAGTTGCACTATGTGCTTGGGAAAGATTTGGTGGCCGGCACTAATGGCTACCACAGTGGAGAACAGGAACAAACAAAGGGAACTAACATATGTTGCATAGCTGCCCTGAACAAGTTTTCATTTATCTCTTCTAGCTCATGACTTTTATCACTATTATTCCCATTTTACAGATGAAGAAACTGAGGCTCAGTGAAGTTAAGTAGCTTGCCCAATATTAAGTGGCTCTCATTTGCCCAATATTGGTTCCAACGTCCAAGTTCTTTCTACTAATCCTCCTTTTACATGACTGAGATTTTTAGTCCCTGCCTAACTAAGAGTTGCATTTTTTCCTGTTGTGATCATATCATTAGGTGATGCCTGTGGGTTTCTTTCTACCACCAGCTGGTCTACAATCTAGGATAACTTTCACTTCTTAAGAAGATCTGTTTTGCTTATTTAAAAATCACAGGCGTAAATACGAAAATAAAATCCTGATGTTCTCTGAAAAATGTTCTCTTTTGGCTCCCAACCCTGGGCCGACTTTGGGCCAACTTTGTTTTCCTTTGCGTTTGGCTCTTTTTTTGGCCAGTGGCTCTCCCCTTCCAGTTCAATAAGAACCATAAAAGCAGAAAAAAATATCTGTGGGGTTGAGGGATGTAAGTACAGACTTCTTTGCTTTTGACAGTGGTTTTCGCAATAGCACTTAAAGCAACACACCCAAATTATTGCTCTTTTTTCTTTTTCATCTATTTAGGAAATGAGAAATGATGAATGCCTGTGATTCTTACATTAGGGACAGGAATTTTTCCGGCCTTAAATGCTCAGGAAGCACAAAAATTGAGTTTCTCTTTGCAACACCAGCTCAGCTCAGGCCTCCTGGGCACCAAGGTAGGCACAGTGCTGCACAAGGCTTAGAGGAGGGCAGGAGCATGGTCTATTGATTCCACCAATGGACCTAGAGTCTAAAACCCTGGCTGTCTTCCTGATTCTAGCAGGGACTTCCTGAGTGACCTCCAGGGTGCCCCTGTCACTTAGGGGCTTCTTTTCCTTGCGACTTCACTGTCACAAGGAAAGAAGGATAAATAATACTGGTAAAAGGAGACCTGCTGGGCAAAAGGCAGAGTCAGGACAGTCCACTGGGCGGGCAAACAAGGAGCACTTCTTTCTAACAGCTCAAAAAAAGTGTACACCTGCTACCTTCCTTCTTAAACTACATTCTCTCTTTACCTATCTCTGGCTCAGAATTTCTGGCCTTGAGCATCAACTTCTCTTCCATACGCTTTGACTTCTTTTCTAGTTTAATGTAGGGCAAGCCAGCAGGAATGTGCTACTGGATCTTTGGTTTGAACACTGAAATAAGATCCTTGTTTGATTCAACTCATGAAAGTAAAATGAATGCATCACTAATCATTTTCCCAGTTCAGGGGTCTCAGGGTGTTCAGTTCAGCAACACCCCTCCCCCTCCAAATAATGGATATGTGTGTGGTGGTATGTTTGGGGATCCTGATACCTTGGGAGCAGGCCTCCCCTGGCCCAACACTGGGACTCAGTTAATAAGTCTGTCTGGTGCTCCTACTCATCAGCTCCCCAAATTAGCTTTTATCGGAATAAGAGTGATACCTTATTGTGTTAGGTGATAGAGTGATACCACCTGCCACTCCATTTTGCTTATGTCTCAATTTGTTCAGAATCGAGATGGACAACAGGTAATATCAAATACTGCAAATAGTACTACGAGGCTTATTTAAAAAAACTGCAGCTTTTTCTCCCCACAACTCCTGCTTCCTTGTCCCCGGATGTATCAGTTTTGAAGGTTTTAGCTGTTTGTTTGTTCTTCCCTAGTCCTTATCATTATGTTTCAGAGTAGTAGGCTTATTTTTTTATCTCTTCATTTTTCCTATGGGGATGTTAGCTATTAAATTCCTATTATGAAAGAAAAAGATTTCTTCCTCTTACAGTGTCCCCACACTCACTCCCTGAAGCCCTCATCTCAACATAATCCTTTCCCCATCCTTTCCACAGAGTTATGTCACCATTTTGAATAAATTAATATTCACATCTTTAATCAACAATACATCCTTTGAATTATGCAAATATAATCATCAGTTGAGCTGTCTAGTATACGAATTCACCCCAAACTCTCTGATGGCACTGTACATTCTTCCCTCAGTATTTTCAAATGTCTCAGTTGATCTGCCTGTTGTGTGGTTCCCCCTCAGGAGACATCACGCCTGCTACCTTCTTTGGCTGATCCTCTCATTAAGGCGTTTTTTTTCTTCTCCATTTTATTTCTCTCAGAAGATTTTCAGCTTTATCATTTAACCCTTCTAGTATTAAAAAAGGCCACTTGTTATATTTTTAATTTTTAAAAGCTCTATCTTGTTCTTTGACTGTTTCTTTTCTATATACTAATTCTCTGCTTTTAGTCCTTAGGTCTAGCAGCTTCTCTTCCCTTGCTTAGATAATAAAGCCTCATAAGGCCATGGACTTTTCCTGCCTTGTTCATTACTTTATGTTCAACACCTAGAACAATGAGTGAGAAGGGCCATCTCCTAACTACACAGGATGGGGAAGGATCTTTGGAGATGTGATTGCTTCTTTAAGACTTTCAACGAAGATTTCTGTCTTCGGGGCCTATCCTGTATCCTTGCTCAATTAGTTTTCTATTGCTGCTATTAAAAAAAATAAACAACACAACCTCAGTGTCTTAAAATTTAAACTGAAAGCAGTTCTGTAGGTCAGAAGTCCAGTATAGTCTCACTGGACTAAAAATTAGGGTGTCAACAAGGCTGTTTTTCTGGAGGCTCAAAGGGAAATCTGTTTCCTGCTCATTCAGGTATTGGGAGGATTCTGTTCCATGCACTTGTAGGACTAAAGTCTTGATTTCCTTGCTGGATGTCAGCTGGAGACAGCGTTCAGTCTTTTTTTGTGGTTCATAATGAAGGCTAATAGATCACAGACGTTTTGTGTTTAGCCATTTGGTGTTTGTTTCTATTCAATCCACTTTGGTCAGCACTGCAAATCTGCTTGATACTCCCTCCCTCTCTCCTTCATCACACTCCAGTTTATTTATGTGGTATATTAGTTTCCTCTGGCTGCCAGAGCAAATTACCACAAACTTTGTAGCTTAAAACAACAGAAATGTATTCTCTTACAGTTCTGGACGCCAGAAGTCTGAAATCAGGGAGATGGCAGGACTATGCTCCCTCTGAAGGCTCCAGGGCAGGATCCTTCCTTATTTACCTCTTCTACCTTTTCTGGTGGGTCCCAGCAACCCTTGGCATTCTCTGATTAGTAGCTGCATCCCTCCATTCTCTGCCTCTTTCTTCAAATGGCCTTTTCCCTTGTGTCTCTCTCTATATCCTCTCCCCTCCTTATAAAAACATCAGTCATTGGTTTTAGGACCCACTTTAAATCTGTGATGATTTCCTCTTGAGTTCTTTAGCTACTATCATTTACAAAGACCCTATTTCCAAAAACAATCACGTTCTGAAGTTTCAGGTAGACATGAATTTGCTGGTGGGGTGGGGGTATTCAACCCAAAACATGTGTAGTTAGAGTCCAAGTCCAAGAAAACAATAAGGCTAGCCCACATTCTGACCACTCCAGCTTTGCCAATCTATGACTTGAACCTGTGACACTAAGGTATATTCTCCCGTCGCTTAGCCTACTTTAATTATTGTTTCAAGCAAGGGATTAGATTTCTCATGCCCATCACTGATCTTGAGGGAATATCATTGAGCTCTATTCCTGGAACATTATCTGTTATTTTTTTTTGGAATTCTTACTTAATTTTCCCAAATATCACTATATTTTACAGAATTCTTTATTATTGGTAATTTGGAATAGAGCCATATCCTGGGCTCATTGTAGATGGGACTCCCTTTACTATATAGTTTAGTTTTGTTGATTTGGAGGCATTCAGTGAGGCAAATGAAGACATACATTAATATACTACCTTTACTGAAAGACTACTTTTTTTATTATATAATATCTTATAGGTGGATCACAATTTATTTAACAATTCTCCAATTACCCTATTGTTGTTTTCCAATTATAAATAGCACTGCAATGGACATTGTTATATATTTACCTCAGTGTGGAAAGACCCTATTGTTTATATTGATGTATGTTTCTTGCTATTGGGAAGTCAGATGTGTCTTTCTCTCATGAACGGATTGACAAGGATGAATCTTCTCTGCTAATGCTCTTCCCTGGATATCTCTACTTCCCCCCAATAACCAGTGGTAATTTGCCTTGTAATTTATTCTACTGAGAGGACCAATGAACTTCCAGTCTTGACTTGGCCAAGTCCTTAGCAAAAGTATTAGGGAAGGGTCACTATTTTCCCTCAAATACTTCCTGTCCTGACAGTTTTCCATACTAGGCATACATCAGACTATAACAGAGAACATCCTTTATATTTTTTATTTTTTTAAAGATTATTTTTATTTATTTGACAGAGAGACAGCGAGAGAGGGAACACAAGCAGGGGGAGTGGGAGAGGGAGAAGCAGGCCTCCCGCCGAGCAGGGAGCCCGATGCAGGGCTCGATCCCAGGACCCTGGGATCATGACCTGAGCCGAAGGCAGTTGCTTTACCGACTGAGCCACCCTGGCACCCCGAACATCGTTTAATAAGAGTAATTTTCTTGATCCTTACACGGAGCTGTCCATGCAGACTTAGGACTGATAGTTAATGGCCAGACTGGTTATTAAAATACTGAAATATTTCTGTACCTCTTGGTAAATGTTATTATAGCAACAGTGAAGTTCATTCATAATATAAACTCATTAGTTCTAGTGAAATATTGTAGGATATATCAGCAACCCTTGATAAATGGCCACCTGTCATAAAAACATCTGAGAAATAGTGATAGCTCTATAGTTAGTTGGCCAAAGTCCAGTAAACAGTGCAGATAGATTGTGTGTTCTTTATAAAACTGCCTGTGATTTAGGAGAATGACCAGTTTGTCTTCATCCTGGAATTATAGTTGCTATTGAATCTAAATAGTGTTTTTTATTTGTCTCTTATAGTTACTATGTTGTAATTCTTGTGTAAGTATATATTTTTATGTTTTGGAATGTAAGTATTTATAATGAAATGTTGAATAGAAATACCTAGAATGAAAGGACAGCAAAGTTTGGATATGTTTCTCAATATTTCTGTTAAATATAATTAACAGGAATAATTTGAATCTGTGGGAGTATAAAGAAGAAATGACATCAAAATTATATTATTAAAAGGTAAAAATGTTAAACATTTTATTAGATTAGGAATCAGGTGATGGGTATTAATGAGGGCACGTATTGCATGGAGCACTGGGTATATGCATTCTGAATCATGGAACACTACATCAAAAACTAATGACGTACTGTATGGTGACTAACATAACATAATAAAAAAAATTAAAAAAAGACAAACAACAAAGAAATAAAAGGAATCATGTTTTGTTAAATCTTATGATTTAAGCATAAGAAATTTATGATCATCATTAAGGAAAAAATTTTAAAATATCAAGGGTGAGTGAAATAATAAAAATTCAAAAGTTCAATAAAAATTCAATAAAAATTTCAAAAATTTAAGTCAAATTCTTGAGAAAGTAAATGAAATTACTTGAAAACCCTTAAAAAGAATGGACATTTTTAGGCATGAATATTTAATAGAACTGTGAAAAAAGAATAATATCAATATAGATACATAATTATAATCTATGTTTTTAGTTCTGGCTTGTTGAAAGCATAGGTTTACTGGAGCGCCTGGGTGGCTTTGTTGGTTAAGCATCTGACTCTTGATTTTGACTCAGGTCATGATCTCAGAGTCATGAGATTGAGCCCTGCATCATTGGGCTCTGTGCTCAGTGGGGAGTCTGCCTCTCTCCTCTCTTTCCCTCTGCCCCTCCTTCCTTTCCTCTCCTCGTTCATGTGCATGTGCATGCTCTCTCTCTCTCTCTCTCTCAAATAAATAAATAAATAAATAAATCCTTAAAAAATATATGTTTACTGACAATAGAACACTACTTTTTTTTAAACTTTTTTTTTAATTTAAATTTTAGGTACCAGTTTCAGTGATCTGTCACTTACATACAACTCCCAGTGCTCACCATAACAAATGCCCTCCTTTATACCCATCATCCATCTAGCCCATCCCCCACCCACCTCCCTCCATTAACTCTCAGTTTATTCTCTATCATTAAGAGTCTCTTATGGCTTATTTCCCTTTCTTCTTTTCCCCCTTCCCAATGTTCATCTGTTTCCTTCCTTAAATTCCATATATGAGTGAGATCGCATGATATTTGTCTTTCTCTGACTGACTTATTTCACTTAGCATAATACACTCCAGCTTCATCCATGTCATTGCAAATGGCAAGATTTCATTCTTTTTGATGGCTGAGCAATATTCCATTGTATATATGTACCACCTCTTCTTTATCCATTCATCAGTCAATGGACATTTGGGCTCTCTCCATTGTTTGGCTATTTTTGATAATGCTACTATAAACATTGGGCTGCATGTATCCCTTCAAATCTGTATCTTTGTAACCTTTGGAAAAGAACACTACATTTTGGAAAACATAAATCAAGAGTAAAATTTCAATCAGTATTGATGTTTCAATTGCTTTATGTAAACACAGAATAATTTCCTTTAGATGAAAAATTCAGCCCCTTGGAGAAATTTAGAAATTGTTTTTTTCTCTTCAATATTGATCTAATAAGCTAATATAAATATGTTATAAAGAGCTGACATAAATAAGATCTGAAATGCTATAAAAAGTTTTTGTTGGTGGTGCCAGAAAGAAATGATTTCAGTGAAATATGTTGACATAAAAACTCTACTGAACTTTATACAGATGTGCTAGTGTAATGTTAAAGAGAAAATTTGGAGTTTTAACCATGATTTAAAATTTTTCTGGATATTTTAATTTGATATTAACCACCATATTCAATAATATCTGAATGACAACTAAAGATATAAAATATATATATTCTTTTTTTTATTATGTTATGTTAATCACCATACATTACATCATGAGTTTTTGATGTAGTGTTCCATGATTCATTGTTTGTGCATAACACCCAGTGCTCCATGCAGTACGTGCCCTCCTCAATACCCATCACCAGGCTAACCCATCCTCCCAACCCCCTCCCCTCTAGAACCCTCAGTTTGTTTCTCAGAGTCCATAGTCTCTCATGGTTCGTCTCCCCCTCTGATTCCCCCCCTTCATTTTTCCCTTCCTGCTATCTTCTTTTTTTTTTTTAACATATAATGTATTATTTGTTTCAGAGGTACAGGTCTGTGATTCAACAGTCTTACACAATTCACAGTGCTCACCATAGCACATACCCTCCCCAATGTCTATCACCCAGCCACCCCATCCCTCCCACCCCCCACCACTCCAGCAACCCTCAGTTTGTTTCCTGAGATTAAGAATTCCTCATATCAGTGAGATCATATGATACATGTCTTTCTCTGATTGACTTATTTCGCTCAGCATAATACCCTCCAGTTCCATCCATGTCGTTGCAAATGGCAAGATTTCATTCCTTTTGATGGCTGCATAATATTCCATTGTATATATATACCACATCTTCTTTATCCATTCATCTGTTGATGGGCATCTTGGCTCTTTCCATAGTTTGGCTATTGTGGACATTGCTGCTATAAACATCGGGGTGCACGTACCCCTTCAGATCCCTACATTTGTATCTTTGTGGTAAATACCCAGTAGTGCAATTGCTGGATCATATGGTAGCTCTATTTTCAACTTTTTGAGGAACCTCCATACTGTTTTCCAGAGTGGCTGCACCAGCTTGCATTCCCACCAACAGTGTGGGAGGGTTCCCCTTTCTCCGCATCCCCGCCAACATCTGTCATTTCCTGACTTGTTAATTTTAGCCATTCTGACTAGTGTGAGGTGGTATCTCATTGAGGTTTTGATTTGGACTTCCCTGATGCCGAGCGATGTTGAGCACTTTTCCATGTGTCTGCTGGCCATTTGGATGTCTTCTTTGCAGAAATGTCTGGTCATGTCTTCTGCCCATTTCTTGATTGGATCATTTGTTCTTTGGGTGTTGAATTTGATAAGTTCTTTATAGATTTTGGATACTAGCCCTTTATCTGATATGTCATTTGCAAATATCTTCTCCCATTCTGTTGGTTGTCTTTTGGTTTTGTTGACTGTTTCTTTTGCTGTGCAAAAGCTTTTTATCTTGATGAGGTCCCAATAGTTCATTTTTGCCCTTGCTTCCCTTGCCTTTGGCGATGTTTCTAGGAAGAAGTTGCTGCGGCTGAGGTCGAAGAGGTTGCTGCCTGTGTTCTCCTTTAGGATTTTGATGGACTCCTGTCTCACATTGAGGTCTTTCAACCATTTGGAGTCTATTTTTGTGTGTGGTGTAAGGAAATGGTCCAGTTTCATTCTTCTGCATGTGGCTGTCCAATTTTCCCAACACTATTTGTTGAAGAGACTGTCTTTTTTCCATTGGACATTCTTTCCTGCTTTGTCGAAGATGAGTTGACCATAGAGTTGAGGGTCCATTTCTGGGCTCTCTATTCTGTTCCATTGATGTATGTGTCTGTTTTTGTGAACAGTACCATACTGTCTTGATGATGACAGCTTTGTAATAGAGCTGGAAGTCTGGAATTGTGATGGCACCAGCTTTGCTTTTCTTTTTCAATATTCCTCTGGCTATTCGGGGTCTTTTCTGGTTCCATACAAATTTTAGGATTATTTGTTCCATTTCTTTGAAAAAAGTTGATGGTGTTTTGATAGGGATTGCATTAAATGTGTAGATTGCTCTAGGTAGCATTGACATCTTCACAATATTTGTTCTTCTAATCCATGAGCATGGAACGTTTTTCCATTTCTTTGTGTCTTCCTCAATTGCTTTCATGAGTATTTTATAGTTTTCTGAGTACAGATCCTTTGCCTCTTTGGTAGATTTATTCCTAGGTATCTTATGGTTTTGGGTGCAATTGTAAATGGGATCGACTCCTTAATTTCTCTTTCTTCTGTCTTGTTGTTGGTGTATAGGAATGCCACTGATTTCTGTGCATTGATTTTATATCCTGCCACTTTACTGAATTCCTGTATGAGTTCTGGCAGTTTTGGGGTGGAGTCTTTTGGGTTTTCCACATAAAGTATCATATCATCTGCAAAGAGTGAGAGTTTGACTTCTTCTTTGCTGATTCAGATGCCTTTTATTTCTTTTTGTTGTCTGATTGCTGTGGCTAGGACTTCTAATACTATGTTGAATAGCAGTGGTGAGAGTAGACATACCTGCCGCGTTCCTGACCTTAGGGGTAAAGTTCTCAGTTTTTCCCCATCGAGAATGATATTCACTGTAGGTTTTTCATAGATGGCTTTTATGATATTGAGGTATGTACCCTCTCTCCCTATACTCTGAAGAGTTTTGATCAAGAAAGGTTGCTGTACTTTGTCAAATGCTTTTTCTGCATCTATTGAGAGGATCATATGGTTCTTGTTCTTTCTTTTATTAATGTCTTGTATCACATTGGTTGATCTGTGGATGTTTAACCAACCTTGCAGCCCAGGGATAAATCCCACTTGGTTGTGGTGAATAATCCTTTTAATGTACTGTTGGAGCCTATGCGCTAGTAATTTGGTGAGAATTTTTGCATCCATGTTCATCAGGGATATTGGTCTGTAATTCTCCTTTTTGATGGGGTCTTTGTCTGGTTTTGGGATCAAGGTAATGGTGGCCTCCTAAAATGAGTTTGGAAGTTTTCCTTCCATTTCTATTTTTTGGGACAGTTTCAGAAGAATAGGTATTAATTCTTCTTGAAATGTTTGGTAGAATTCCCCTGGGAAGCCATCTGGCCCTGGGCTTTGGTTTCTTGGGAGATTTTTGATGACTGCTTCAATTTCCTTAGTGGTTATAGGTCTATTCAGGTTTTCTATTTTTTCCTGGTTCAGTTTTGGTAGTTGATACATCTCTAGGAATGCATCCATTTCTTCCAGGTTATCTAATTTGCTGGCATAGAGTTGCTCATAATATGTTCTTATAATTGTTTGTATTTCTTTGGTGTTGGTTGCAATCTCTCCTCTTTCATTCATGATTTTATTTATTTGGGTCCTTTCTCTTTTCTTTTTGATAAGTCTGGCCAGGGGTTTATCAATCTTGTTAATTCTTTCAAAGAACCAGCTCCTAGTTTCATTGATCTGTTCTACTGTTCTTTTGGTTTCTATTTCATTGATTTCTGCTCTGATCTTTATTATTTCTCTTCTCCTACTGGGTTTAGGCTTTATTTGCTGTTTTTTCTCGAGCTCCTTTAGGTGTAGGGTTAGGTTGTGTATTTGAGACCTTTCTTGTTTCTTGAGAAAGGCTTGTATTGCTCTATACTTTCCTCTTAGGACTGCCTTTGCTGCATCCCAAAGATTTTGAACAGTTGTGTTTTCATTTTCATTGATTTCCATGAATTTTTTAAATTCTTCTTTAATTTCCTGGTTGACCCATTCATTCTTTAGTAGGATGCTCTTTAGCCTCCATGTATTTGAGTTCTTTCCAATTTTCCTCTTGTGATTGAGTTCTAGTTTCAAAGCATTGTGGTCTGAAAATAGGCAGGGACTTATCCCAATCTTTTGGTTCCGGTTGAGAACTGATTTGTGACCTAGGATGTAATCTATTCTGGAGAATGTTCCATGGGCACTAGAGAAGAATGTGTATTCCATTGCTTTGGGATGGAATGTTCTGAATATGTCTGTGAAGTCCATTTGGTCCAGTGTGTCATTTAAAGTCTTTATTTCCTTGTTGATCTTTTGCTTAGATGATCTGTCCATTTCAGTGAGGGTGGTGTTAAAGTCCCCCACTATTATTGTATTGTTGTCGATGTGTTTCTTTGATTTTGTTATTAATTGGCTTATATAATTGGCTGCTCCCATGTTAGGGGCATAGATATTTACAATTGTTAGATCTTCTTGTTGGATAGACCCTTTAAGTATGATATAGTGTCCTTCCTCATCTCTTATTACAGTCTTTGGTTTAAAATCTAATTTGATATAAGGATTGCCACCCTAGCTTTCTTTTGGTGTCCATTAGCATGGTAAATGGTTTTCCACCCCCTCACTTTAAATCTGGGGGTGTCTTTGGGTCTAAAATGGGTCTCTTGCAGACAGCATATCAGTGGGTCTTTTTTTTTTTTTTATCCCATCTGATACCCTGTGTCTTTTGATTGGGGCATTTAGCCCATTTACATTCAGGGTAACTATTGAAAGATATGAATTTAGTGCCATTGTATTGCCTGTAAGGTGACTGTTGCTGTATATTGTCTGTGTTCCTTTCTGGTCTATGTTACTTTTAGACTCTCTCTTTGCTTAGAGGACCCCTTTCAATATTTCTTGTAGGGCTGGTTTCGTGTTTGCAAATTCCTTTAGTTTTTGTTTGTCCTGGAAGCTTTTTATCTCTCCTTCTATTTTCAATGAGAGCCTAGCTGGATACAGTATTCTTGGCTGCATATTTTTCTCATTTAGTGGTCTGAATATATCATGCCAGTCCTTTCTGGCCTGCCAGGTCTCTGTGGATAAGTCTGTTGCCAGTCTAATGTTTCTACCATTGTAGGTTACAGATCTCTTGTCCCAAGCTGCTTTCAGGATTTTCTCTTTGTCTCTGAGACTCATAAGTTTTACTATTAGATGTCGGGGTGTTGACCTGTTTTTATTGATTTTGAGGGGGGTTCTCTGTGCCTCCTGGATTTTGATGCCTGTTTCCTTCCCCAAATTAGGGAAGTTCTCTGCTATAATTTGTTATTATTATCTCTGCTATAATTTGTTCTCTGCTATAATTTGTTTGAAGTTCTCTCCAATATACCTTCTGCCCCTCTCTCTCTTTCTTCTTCTTCTGGGATTCCAATTATTCTAATATTGTTTCATCTTATGGTATCACTTATCTCTCGAATTCTGCCCTCATGATCCAGTAGTTGTTTATCTCTCTTTTTCTCAGCTTCTTTATTTTCCATCATTTGGTCTTCTATATCACTAATTCTTTCTTCTGCCTCATTTATCCTAGCAGTTAGAGACTCCATTTTTGATTGCACCTCACTAATAGCCTTTTTAAAGATTTCGACTTGGTTAGATTTTAGTTCTTTTATTTCTCCAGAAAGGGTTTCTCCAATATCTTCTATGCTTTTTTCAAGCCCAGCTAGTATCTTTAAAATCGTCATTCTGAACTCTAGTTCCAATATCTTACTAATGTCTGTATTGATTAGGTCCGTGGCAGTTGGTACTGCCTCTTGTTCTTTTTTTTGAGGTGATTTTTTCTGTCTTGTCATTTTGTCCAGAGGAGAATAGATGAAGGAGAGAACAAAATGCTAACAGGGTAACAACGACCCCAGAAAAATATACACTAAACAAATCAGAAGAGATCTGAAACCAGGGGAAAAGCAAGGGAAAGAAAGAAAAAAGAAAAAAAAAAAAAAAGAAAATGATAAAAAACAAAACAAAACCAGAATATGATCAAATATGATCAGGCTGGTGCATAGATCAGTGCCACACACTAGATTTTGGGCGTATTTTGGTCTGTTAGAAGAAAGTGACTCCCAAAATTTTAAAGAAAGAGAAGCTTATATATGTACAAAAATAAATATGATGAAGGGATGGCCTATGACTGTAAAGATGAAAATTATAAAAGATTTTATAAAAGGAATTGATAAGATAAGAAGTTGGTTGAAAAAAGAAAGAAGAAGATATAAAAAAAAAAAGGGAGAGAATGTGATCAGGCAGGAGACTAGAACAAAGCCATATACTAGAGATTTAGGGTATATTTTTGTTTGTTAGAAGAAACTGTATCCCAAAATTTTAAACAGAGAACAACTTATATATATATACCAAAAATAAGGTTAACTACTATGAAGGGATAGAATATGACTCTAAAAATGAAAAATAAAAAAGATTTTTTAAAAAGGGATTGATAAGATGTTGGTTGAAAAAGGGAAAAAGAAAAATTAAAAAAAAAAAAGAATAGAAAAGAAAAAGAAAAAAAAGAAAATTAAAAAAATTAACTTTGAAAGACTAAAGAATCATGGTAAAAAAGCCATGGATTCTATGCGCAGTATTCCCCTAGCACTGGAGTTCCGCCATTCTCATTTATTGGTAAACTTGGTCTTGGCTGGCTGTTCTTGCTGATCTTCTAGGGGAGGGGCCTGTTGCTGTGGTTCCCAAATGTCTTTGCCGGAGGTGGAATTGCCCCGCCCTTGCCCTGTCCAGGCTAAGTAATCTGCTCGGGTTTGCTCTCGGGGGCTTTTGTTCCCTGCAAGCTTTCGGTACAGCTTTGGAGGATGAGAGTGCAAATGGCGGCCTCCCAATCTCTGCCCCGAAGGAGCCGAGAACTCGGGGCCCCCCTCCTCAGTGTGCCACCAGAGAAAAGCAGTCAGTCACTCCCGTCTCCCCGGTCTCTGGCCGCACTCCGTGCTCACCCGGCCTGTGACCGAGCGTTTCTATCTCTGGCACCCGACTCCGTGTGGAGTCTCCAAACCCAGCAGACCCCTGCAGTGCGCTCCCGCGCCTCTCCTCCCAGGGAGGAAGGGGAGTCTCCCCAGATCTGCTGCTTGTTGGGTCCCTGCTGGAGGAGCAGTGGCCCGACTGTGCCGTGGATCACAGTTTATGGCAACCCCGAGCTGAGAGCCCGCGCCTGGGCTCCGTCTCTGCAGCCAGCTTCCCTGCTCAGATACCTGGGAGCTCTGCCACGCTCAGGCACCCCCGGTCTTTCTGTGACCCTGAGGGTCCTGAGACCACACTGTCCTGCGAGGGTTCCACCCCCCGCTTAGCCACTGAAGTGACATCCCTCAGAGGAGCCGACCTCTAGAAGTTCCGATTTTGTGCTCCGCTGCTCTATCACTTGCCAGAAGTGGCAGACGGAGGCCCCTCCCCTGCCGTCTATCCTCCCGAATATCGCCTTGGATTCACTTCTCCACACGTCCTACCTTCTAGAAAGTGGTCGCTTTTCTGCTCAGAGAGTTGTTGCTATTCTTTTCTTCCATCTCCTGTTGAGTTCGTAGGTGTTCAGAATGGTTTGATCCCTATCCAGCTGAATTCCTGAGACCAGACGAAATCCAGGTCTCCTACTCCTCTGCCATCTTGCTCCTCCCCTCAAAATATATATATTCTTGATAACTTTATATTTACTACTGTTCATCAAAAAACATCAGAGAGAATTAGCCAATATTTTGTAAGATAAGGGAAATGAAATAATGAAAATTAGAAAAATATTTGCACCTCAGTTGGCAGCTTGTAGTGCTAGAGCTAAAAAATAGTTTGGGAATTATGCCATTATTAGAAATTGTGAAAGGGGGTAGTTAAATATTTGAGAAATGAAAAAATTTCATTTTGAAATGAATTGGAGAACTAGGGTTTTTAACACATCTTTATTGAGATGTAACACACATACCATTAAATTTATATTTTAAAAATGTACAGTTGTTTTTAGCGAGGAAGAATTTTATTTAGTGAAGAAGAAATGATACTGACAATGAATGGTGGTCTAGAACATCTGATGTTGTGGAAGAATAAGGACGTGTGGGTCCTACAACAGTGTTTTTTTTCAGTATTGTTTTGGCTATTCTGGGTCCTTTGCATTTCCATATGAATTCCTACAAGGAGGTCACCTAGATTTTGATAGGGATTGTGTTGAATTTGTAGTCTAATTTGGGGAGTGTTGCTATCTTAACAATATTAAGTCCTTCGATCCATGAACATGGGAATTCTCTCCATTTATTTAGGTCTTCTTTAATTTCTTTAATTTGTTTCAACATTTTTTTGTAGCTTTTCAGAGTACATGTTTTATATCCCTTTAGTTACATTTAATCCTAAGTATTTAATTTTTTTCAAAGCTATTATGAATGGAATTGTTTTCTTAATTTTATTTTGGGATTGTCCATCGCTACTGTATAGAAATACAACTGATTTTGGTATATTATCTTATATCCAGCAACTTGCTGAACTTGTGTATTAGTTCTAACAGTCTTTTAGTGGGTCCTTGGAATAGCTTATATACAAGATCATATCATTTGGAAATAGAGAGTTTCACTTCCTCCTTTCCAATCAAGATGTCTTTTATTTCATTTTCTTTCCTAATTATCTTGGTTAGAACCTCCAGGACTATGTTGAATAGAAGTGGCAAGAGCTGTCTTTTCCTGACCTCAGGGGAGGTGTTCAGTCTTTCACCATTGACTATATGCTGGCTGTGGGTTTTTCACAGATGGGCTTTATCAGGTTGAGAAAGTTCTGTTCTATTTTAGTTTACTGAGTGTTTTTATCATGAAGAGGTATCGGATTTTGTCAAATGCTTTTCCTGCATCTATTAAGATGATCATGTGGTTTTTGTCCTTTATTCTGTTGATATGGTATATTACATTAATTATTGTCAGATGTTTGGAGATTTCATTTTAATAAATAATATTGTAATAGAGATGTCAGTACTTTCTTGAACTTTATAAGAAAGAAATGTTTCAGTTATTAAAACTGACATATTAATTTGGCAAACTATCACAGTGATTGAATACATACAAACATATTATTCTTGACACCTGTCAACATAATGTGATAAAGGGACATAATGCTGTCGATAATGGAATAGCCTTGCATGAAAGCCCACCTACGTTTCATGGAAAATATTGACAAGTCTTGATTTTGTCATTCATCATATTGACTTACACTCTTTGGCTGTACATTTAATAAGGATGCTTCTGTTTTACATTTCGGATTGTTGGTAAAATAATTGAATAAAGCAATGCCATTGACTGACATCCCCTGTGCTATTCTTTTAGAGACTGCTGTCCAAGTGTACATGAATCCATTAATCAATTCTTTAATGTTTGGCCATTCCCCTGATAAGAAATCTACCCAATAATGTTATCATGAAGAGCACATAACTTCATCTTATTCAAAAATACATCTTAGGAAGCTTATTCAAAATAAAAAAATATATGGTTAATTTCATTGTACTGTGTGCTCTGTGAGGACAGTTACTTTGTTACTGTGTTATCCCCAAACCCTTGAACAGATCCTGACACACAGAAGGATCTTAATAATCACGTTACATGAGTGAATGATTTCAATCTCTTGTACTAACCTAGTAAGCAATCAAAAAAGGAAAAGAAATTAGGATACCATGATTAGTTCTTGGTGAATGATTGCCTTCAAATGCATCCAAATTATGAACTTGAGAATTTTTTTTCCACTGTTAGATCCAGGTATTGTGTAGCCTGAAGTTCAAACACTTTCATGGGCCTAAGAAAAAGAATATAAACTTAGTCATAGGATTTTTTTTTTTTTTTTTAAGTCATAGGATCTTAGATGAGGCCTGGGCAAATGTGGGTCCCTGAGGCTTAAGATGTATTAGCTTTCCAGTAAATTGTCTTATCTAAAATGTCACAATGAATTAATGCTTGTATAATGAATGAATGAATGCATGCATGCCATTTTTTCCTCCTAAAAACTAAATCAAAACTTTTTCTTTGCCTCATTTCATTCTATCTTTGATTGCTAAACTAGATGAAATTAGAAAGGGTGTGCTGTTTATTGGTATTAGGATAATTTAAGCTAAAGAGTATTATTTAATTTTATTTTAAAATTTACTTATCTGGAAAAATCATAGCAAGATATAAAATTCTGAAATTTAAAGTTTTAAGGAATGTGGTAGAATCAGCATGGTGTGAAGATTGGGCATGTCACGGGAAGAACACACAAATCAGGAGTAGGGGGCTTGACTTGAGCCATTATCTAGATGTATGACCCTGATTAGGTCCCTCATTTCTTTGCAGCTTCAGTTTTCTCACCTGCAAAATAAAGGCTCTGGATGAGATAAACTGAGGTTTCTTCTGCTCTGAATTTTGATGCCTGTTTCTAAATAGAATGGATTCGAAAATCCGTTTCTGTAAACATAAAATCAGATGTCAAAACAGATCCTAAAACAGAAATACAGGGGAAAATGCTAACTTTACATGATGTCTTCTATCTCATTTGAAATTTTTCCTTTATAAATTAAAAAACAAACAAACAAACAGAAAATGGACTTAAAGTCTCTCTAGCATTTGGATTCTCTCCTCTTTTGGAAACAATCTTACTGGTCTGACCCTTGAATTTTATAACCCAAATGGGACCATTTATAATCTCAGGAATTTAAGTCAGTTAAGTGGCATATCTTTATGGTAACAAGGGACAAAAGGAATGTTATAGGTTTGAAATATATGTAAGAACTTAGCTCCTGCCATATATCTGAACACAGCGACATCATCTTGCCTTTCCTGTTAGTCTAGGAAGCTGTTTCTTAATTTTGTTATTCAATATGATATTTTATTTTGCTTTTCTCACATCCTTTAGGGTGAACGAACATGTTAGAAGAAAAGAGCGCAACAGTGGATTCTATTAGAAAGAACAAAGGGGAGAGAAACCTGGTGCATTTAGGAGGGAGCATAAAATGAATGGCTTAAGTAGACTGGTAGCTGCAACCAAATCTAAATATAACCGGGTTACTATAACTACAAAGGTGGCATATTTGAATAAAACTGGATATGAAAGTATTTTAAAAGCTGATTGTAATTGGCGGAAATCTGCCATTTCAAACTGCAGACAGGGCCCCCACCTCCTCTGATTCTATGGCTACTGAAAGGCCTCTGCTTTATTTTTTATTTTATTTTATTTTTTTTATTATGTTCAGTTAGCCACTGTAGAGTACATCATTAGTTTTTGATGTCGTGTTCAGTGATTCAGTAGTTGCATATAACACCCAGTGCTCATCACAACACGTGCCCTTCTGAATGCCCATCCCCTGGCTGCCCCATCCCCCTCCCCTCCGAAACCCTCAGATTGTTTCCCAGAGGCCTCTGCGTTAAACAAAAATGATTGCCCTGTGACACTGTAAAGTACTTGGAGTTCCCTTGCATAAGGGCTACTTTATACCCGTTCCAACATCGTGACTCTGATTCCTCATTTGTTCAGAGTCAGGGCCTCAGGACCTTTTTTTTGTGATGAACAGCATGACCACCTGAAAAATCATTAACGCGTAGTCATCCATTCTGAATGGATAGGACTCCCAGTCAATTCAGAGAACATTTATAGAGCAAATTCTAAATAGAAGGAACTATGGGGGAAATGCAGGTAGATAAATTTGGGTTCTGCTACCTAAGGACTCCCTATAGATGGGGAATTATACTGAGTAATCTTTTTGGGTTCTTTCTAGATCTTGTTTCAGACTCCTAAAAGAAATAGTTTCTATTTTTTTTCTTTTTTTTTTTTTTTACAGTTAAATATAGATGGTGCTGGAAGGTGCCTGAAATAAAACCACCACGATAGTGTCAGCATTACCAGATTAGACAGATGTTTGTGAAACTACTGCAGTATTCTCTCTCATCTCTGGTAAGTCTGAAGGACACACATGCAATCTGTTTTAAAAGGCATGTGAGTAATGAAACTGGAATGCACATGAAAGAAATGGATGACATTTACATAAAGAGTATTTGACCACAGAACTCCTTGTCTTTAGAATAATGACTAACAGCTCTAAAACAAGAGTTTTCTGATACAATATGGAAAGTGAACATTCCAAGATTATTTAAGAAGGTTTTTCTACTGTTAAAAAACAAAATTCAACTGAGTAAATTTTATAAGTCTTACTGGCTTTATTCAGCAATTCATGAATTGGGTAGCATCCCATCTAGCAAATAGAAAGGAGCTGCGAAGAGCTGCACAAAATGAAAGACTTACAGACACAAGAGGGCAGAAAGGAATTATAAAAACAAAACACAGATGGTTTCAGGCAAGGTCATCTTCTTTTGGGGGATGGCAGGGGTCTATCAGGCAGATTACCCTACTAGTGCTGATCAGATAATTCCAGATTGACTGGTATAAATTTCCACTCCTGGGAGAGGTTGAATATAATTAAGTTAGGTAGTAAGTCTTGGCTTGGTGATAGGGGCTTAGCCCAAGTGACTCCATTTGGGGCCTTTTGTCTTTTTTTTTTTTTTTTTTTTAACACTATCCAGACCACAAAGAGGGCTTATTGAAGAGGGGCTGGACCTCCAAAGACTGCAACATCTGAGTTTTACTTCTGGTTCCCTCAGGACCACTAGTTACATATCTGCAAATAAATTAGCTAATGAGTATACTCTTCACCTTTTGTTTCATTCTTCTGTTACTTACTTTCCAATTATATACAGTTTTTTTTTTTTTTTTTTTTTTTTTAATGTCCACAGGAGTTATCTGGGGGATAGAGTGATTGGCTAGTTTTTGGTTTCCTTCTTTATGCTTATGTTAAAAAAAAAGAAATCCATCAACAATGAATTTTAAAATGACACCAAACCCTGTTGGATTTTTCTATTACACAGGAACAAGTTAAATGCTCTGAGATACAACAGAATACAAAGAAATAAAAACTTTAAAATTTTAAGGATTTTGAAAACATGTACCTGGCAAAAAAATTATTTCCTCGGCATGCTAATCAACAGCCTCCAGAATATTTCACACTTTGGGAAACTCTGATTTTATACCCCTGGGCCATAAAAAACTAGACTGTGGCTGGGATCCTAAGAAACAACAAAGAGAAATTTAGCCCTGAGTGAGTAGGGCACCGTAAGGAAGGCCTGAATTGCAGATAGGAGGTCCTGAGGATGAGGGGACATTGGCTTGGAACCAGGATTGTCCCACCTCCTCCAAGAGCCCTTGTAGCTAGGCAAGGCACAGTCCCAGGAGACCAGGTACAAATCAAGGGAGCATGGATATCCAGAGTAGAGGGAACTCAGTGTGTGAGGGTGAGCATCTGGTGGAGCAGATGAAGTTCATATTTATAGGCATTTTATCTAATCTATTAATAAAGTGTCTGTCTATAAAGACTAGATGTTTTTTAAAAAAAATTGTATAAATAGGGAAGAAAAACTAGGAACTATATTGAGAACATGAAGAGCTGGTCAGCTTTAATGGTCGCAGGTGGCAATGGGTTTCAAAGTTTGTTAGAATTATACACATTCATAATAAAGTAGAAAGAGGGAGTACTTGTGTATCCCAAGATGATAAAATATCCTAATATTTGAAAGAGGAGTGTTAATTCAGTTAATGAATCCTGTAAGGTAGCTGGTTCTAAGAAAAACCATGATAAAATTCATAGCTCTATTTTATATAACCAGTAACTTGTTAGAAAACAAAATGGACATTGAGATCTCACCACAATAATTTTTTAAACCATATAATAGGCAATGTTAAGGATAACCTTAGCAAGAAATGTGTGAGGTCCACAGGAAGAAATGGATAAAACTTATAGAATATTTGGCTAAATAGGTATATAAAATATCACATTTTTCTTCTTTTATTTATTTTTTAATTTTTAAAAAAGATTTTATTTATTTATTTGAGAGAGAGAGAGAGAGAAACAGCATGAGAGGGGAGAGGGTCAGAGGGAGAAGCAGGCTCCCCAGTGAGCCGGGAGCCCGATGTGGGACTCGATCCCACGACTCTGGGATCATGACCTGAGCCAAAAGCAGTCGCTTAACTAGCTGAGCCATCCAGGCGCCCACATTTTTCTTCCTTCTTTCTTTTTTTTTTTTTTTAAAGATTTTATTTATTTATTTGACAGAGAGAGCACAAGTAGGCAGAGCAGTATACAGAGGGAGAGGGAGAAGCAGGCTCCCCACTGAGCAGAGAGCCCGATGCGGGGCTCGATCCCAGGACCCTGGGATCATGACCTGAGCTGGAGGCAGACGCTTAACCGACTGAGCCACCCAGGCGCCCCCATTTTTCTTCTTTTAAACTCAAAAGTAAAACATGCTTATAGGGAACATTCCTAACAATCAACATTTTGGAAAATAAAA
The DNA here is from genome assembly GCF_004348235.1 of Phoca vitulina. Lineage (NCBI taxonomy): Eukaryota > Metazoa > Chordata > Mammalia > Carnivora > Phocidae > Phoca > Phoca vitulina. The sequence continues at coordinate 1,246,325 of NW_022589770.1, read as the reverse complement.
TCAGTCTCCTTATTTTTCCCCAGTTTTCACTCCGCAGAGGTGCCAGAGTTAGCAGTTTGCTGCATATCTTTCCAAATATTTGGAGCATTTGGTTCATCTACATCACAAACTTAAATTTGCAATGGGTTCATTTGCATATGCTATGATTACTAATATATTTGGTTTTAACATATGTCAGACTTCTATTTGACTGGTCTATTTATCTTTTTCTCTTTTTTTCTGGACTTCTTTTGGAGTAATCAATTTTTATCATTCCATTTTCCCCTTTATCAACTGTTATTTTTCTATCCTTTCACTATTTCTTTAGAAGTTATGAGATTTCATAATGCAGTCCTGATTTATTATAGTCTAATATGGATTATCTTCTACCACTTTCCTAATATTAAAACCTTTAGATCATCTTAACTCAATTATCCCTCTATTAACCTTATTTTAAAACCCTGAAAGACATTGTTTTGTATTCTCAGTAGTTTTATTTATCCTTTCCATTGTTCTTCCTTACTTCTTGCATTTTTGTGTTTCATTCTGGGATAATTTTTTTTTTTTTTTTTTTTTTGGTCTGGAAAACTTCCATTAGTACACGTTTTCTGGTAAAAATTACATTTCGTTTGTTTGAAAACTTCCTTATTTTGCCTTAATTTTTGAAGGATAATTTTACTAAATATAGAATTTTAGTTTTAAACTTATTTCCTTTTTTTCTCTTGTTTTTATTAAAATATCATTGACACACAATGTTACATTAGTGTCAGGTGTACAAGTCTATACGTTATGCTGTGCTTGTAAGGGTAGCTCCCATCTGTCATCATACAATGCTATTACAGTACCATTGCTATATTCCCTGTGTTGTGCCCTTCATTAAAGTTATTTCCTTTCATCACTTTCAAGATGTCATCTTGTTATCTTCTGACTTAAGTTCTGATTTTGTTTTTGAAGGTAATAGGCTTTTTTTTTTTTTCTTAGCTGATATGTAAAAAAATCAGTTGCCCATGATCTCTCCTTTTTTTTTTTTCTTTCTCATATTTTTTCTTCTCTCCTTCTGGAAATCCAATTATATTTACATTTGGTTTTTTATTATGTGTGTATTATACTCTTGTAAATTTTTAATCCTTTTTTTTTCTTAGTGCTTCCCTCTAGATATTTCCTAGCAAGCTCTCTTCCACCTCAGTAATCCTCTTTATTGCTATCTCTAATTGGCTGGTAAACCCGAGTTTCAAGTATTGGGCTTCTCAGTCCTAGAATTTCCTGAGCCACTCAGGCGCCCCCATTTTTCTTCTTTTAAACTCAAAAGTAAAACATGCTTATAGGGAACATTCCTAACAATGATTCTTTTTATTATCATTCTGTGATGAAATTCTCCATGTTTTTCATCTGTTTTGTCTAACGTATTAGTCACTGCTATTTTAAAGCCACCTGTGGTCCTACATCTGTTACCTCATTTTTTCCCTTAATTTTAAGTCATATTGTACTGTCTCTTGGCATGTGTAATAATTTTTATTGAATGCCAAACATTGTTTATTACTATATAGCCCCCAGATGATTTTAGCTCCTTCCAGAAAGTATTCACCATTTTCCTTTCTAGGGAGAAAGAATTGGGTCTGATTATCTCACTTCATTTAGGCACTGAGCTCTGTAGTTTTACTAAGTCCCTACCTACCTATATTCTCCTCTGCTCTTAAGCTATAATTAGCCCTTCAGGGCCTGACCTGTTCTCTGGGCCTTTCTTTCCAGAAGGTCCTGAACTCTAATCCTTGACCTTTAGCTAAAACTCTGTTCTGTTTTCCAGAGGCTTTCTTTCTGCTTAGCTTCTTAGCCTCTTGCACTGTGTAGTTTCAGAATCTGATAATTAGTTAAAGGAATCAACCAGCCGCACGTCAGGCTTACTTCTCTGTGCCCACTCCCCTCCCAACACACACTCTGTCTTGTCTTATGATGTCTCTAATTTTGACTCGCTGGCCCCATGAAACCACCAAAATCTTTACTTGTTTCTCTATCGGCCCTCAGCAGCCCTCTGTGTGTGCAAAGCCTAGGTTCTCAGCCTCTTGCCCCAGCTCCAAATGGACATATACCCTCAGAGAAAAAGCAGTTCCAGATGCTCAGTTCACCTCTCCATTGTTGCTTGCTCTCCAGAATTTTGGGCCCTCTAATTCTGGTTGCTTTAGCAGTCCTTTAGTGACTTTAAACATATTTGTTGTTTGCTTATTTTGTGCTAATTCGTTCTTAGTGGGAATGTTGCTATGTTATAAGCCATTCCATCATACCCATCAATATCTTGTTCAGACTTATCATATGGTCACATTCTACATAGTAAAAGGTAATTTAAAAAGTTTTGAGTAATAATATGCCTAACTAAAAATCAAGGTGCCATTCTTAGGAAAGATAGGAAGAATGGGTATCAGGGTCAACGACTTGTGCTGTATTCCAAAGTGGATAGTGGAAGTCAGTTATAGTTCTGGGGTGGGTTGTGGGGAGTGGTCTTCCCACATGAGGGGCAGTGGGTTTCCAGAACACACCCATGCCAGAATTTGACCGTTTTTATGGCCCTCTTACTAAAGTACTTACTAAAGTACTATCACCATTTAGACATTAGGCATCTCTTTGTAAGTTTAGCAGCAGGTCCTGTATGTGGAATAAAAAAATGAATCCTCTATTTAGAAAGATCTTGCAAATGATATCTAAGTTTCCAAAACAGAGATGAAGCATAACTGTGATGAACACTGGAAAAATCATGTCTGAAAACTGTTTCCTCATTATGTCAGATATGCAGTTGGACAATGTAGTCCTGAAATGTGGTGAAAAGAAAACTCAGAGAATTCTAAAAGATCATCTTTCACACTGATTGGTCTGCAATTTGAATGAACATTGAAAAATGTTCATTCTTTTTCAAGGTAGAGCAGAATATAGATTTTGGCTAATGTGAGAGAACTTCCCTATTAAGTTAATCACTGCAAACATTGGGCTCTAACACAGAGATGACATCTAAATTTTGAGGGTAAGAGCTGTCTTGGCACTCATTTCAATTTTATGGGAATAATCAGCCAGTTAAGAGCAAAAAGCAGTAACTAGAGGGGGCCTGGGATTCTCCTGCAAGTTCTGAAAAAGGCACTTAATATTTCTAACTCTGATTTTTTCCTTTTCCAATTTGTTGCAGAAAATAAAATATGGCCTCTGAGGATATATTGGTTATACCAATGAAATAATAACTGGAAGGTTGCTTAGTTCATTGGATGGGCCCTGGGCCAATTTCCATTCTAAACCCTGTTCTCGCCTAATTACTAGTCACTTAAAATTCAGCACTTCACTAATTTTTTCTTGGCATCGTTTGGACTGTTTGATTCTCTGCCTTACTTCTAAATATTTCAGACACTAATCCATTTAGTTCTAATCTTGTAAAATCAGATATGTGTGTGGAACCAATCCCTAGAAAAAGGCATCTCTGCACAAAACCCATAGACTTTTGCCTGCAGTTTCAGGAGATTTATAGACTCCTTGGAGCCCATGCAAAGACTAATTTTTATCTTCCAAATTAAAGGAAATATAATATATTTAGATTTTCTTCTAATATGTATTTATCAGATTTTGAACATTTTCTGAACAAATAGGTTCTTTGGTATCCCCCTTCTGAACATTCAACGTCTCAAGTTCATAATATCATACTGAATTATAAAACATAAGGATCTGTACACAACAATGGCAGCCAGCGTAATGGGTAATAGAGCAGAACTAGTACCAAAGACTTCCGTGTTGGGACAGATGTTATTATCCATTCATTTTTCGCTCTGTTTTTTTAACCTTAATCAGAATTTTTTGTTTTTTGATGGCCCCGAAGGTTCCACACACACCGCCCCCCCCCACCAATGACTTACATGGTATTTGGCAACCAGTTGCTGGTATTAGCAGGGACATTCTGGTCTGTTTTAGTCCCTCACATATGTACTTTCCTGCGAGGGAAACCTTATACATGCTTTTCTCTCTGCTGGTCTTTCTCTTTTTGCATAGTTAAATTCTCCTTATTCCCAGCTGGTTGGTGAGTGGCTTCCCTCACGTGGTTATTAGGGACCCAGGCTTTTTCCATCTTATAGCTCTACTGTCCTCTAGGACCTCAGAGTCCTCTGCTTCCATGAGGGAGAATAGAGGATAGAGAAAGCACCCATTTAAAATCACCTTGACCCAGGGGTGCCCAGGTGGCTCAGTTGGTTAAGCATCTGCCTTTGGTTCAAGTCATGATCCCAGGGTCCTGGAATCGAACCCCACATTGGGTTCCCTGCTCAATGGGGAATCTGCCTCTCCCTCTCCCTCTAACCCTTTACCTGCTTGTGATCTCTCCCTCAAATAAATAAATAAAATCTTTTTAAAAAAAAAATCACCTTGACCTAGAAGTGACATGTATCGCTTGCAAATGTACTCTGATGATAAGAACTGCTCCCATGGCCGCACCTAAGGTGCAAGGGGGTTTGGGGACATATAACTTCTTTGTAGGAGCACCTCAACACTAGAAGAAGGAGCATGAAATTTTGGTGGCATCTACCTATCTCTGCCACACTATTGTGTACCACTGGCATCAAGCATAATGCAAACCAATAGTAGGCACTCAATAAATATTTGTAGAATGAATGTATTTCTTTGTGATGAGTAGTAACATAACAATTTCACATCTGGTGTACAGGGTTTGGAGAAGCACCAGCTCCGTTATGGTGTAGATGCCCAATTTACATTCTTCAGGAAAGACTGCGCTTTCTCGGGCTTACTATGTTAGAGTGCACCCAGATTAGGGTAGCTTCACTCTTAGATCTTCGGTTCAGTCTGTTGGTTTGTATCACTGCACAAATGCATCAATAGAAATAGAAGAAGCAACTGTAGTGAATTATGCCGAGAACCCAACCAGAATTGGTTTTATCTTGGCCATTTCAAACTGCACTAAGAGGTTAATTGCCCAAAAGAGCCAAAAGAGAGTATAATGGGCTCCTGGGTGGCTCGGTCTTTGGGTGTCTGCCTTTGGCTCAGGTCATGATCCCAGGGTCCTGGGATCGAGTCCCACATCGGGCTCCCCGCTCAGCGGGAAGCCTGCTTCCCCCGTCCCCCCCCCAAAAAAGAACAGATAAATAGCCAATCAAAAGTGGGTTCAACTAATCATTAAGTAAAGATCTTTGAGCAAACCTGTTCCCAATGAGTGAATTTATACATGTATAATATGTTCACTTTATATATATATACACACACTTTATATATATTAATTTTTATAATGGCCATATGAAGTATTATACATATGAAATTTGGCATATATAGAATACATCAGGAAACTGTAATTACATTGTTTGCCTGTTTGAAAGAACCCTTTTGGGGCACCTGGGTGGCTCAGTTGGTTAAGCGTCCAACTCTTGATTTTGGCTCGGGTCATGATCTCAGGGTCACGATCTCAAAGTTGTGAGATGGAGCCCTGCATTGGGCTCTGCACTCAGTGGGGAGTCTGACTGAGATTCTCTCTCTCCCTCTGCCCCCCAAAATAAATAAATAAATCTTAAAAGAATAAAATAAAATAACCCTTTTGCCATTTCATATTATAATTAAGACTCGATTATCAAATGTAAGAGATTGATTATGTAATAAATGAAATTATGTTTCCACCAAGTCTCTAAATTTTAACCTATATTTCAAAGTATGTACTTTAATAGGGACTTTACAAGATTAACAGGGACATTCAAATGACCGTGAAGAAAGAGCAAATACTTACCGTTTACAAAAAGTACTTTTTACAAAAGATATTATTAGCTTTATTAACATATTTTCTTGATTTTAAGATGCACATTTTCATATATTTTGACATTTCTGAAATGGAATATGGCTTATATTCAACAGGCATGTTTAGGTAGTGTCTCTTTGTTTTCCTTCCCTCTGCTTTCTTCCTCCTCCCTCCCCCATATCCAACAAACAAGCCAAAAGCTCTTATTAAATTGTTGTCTTACTATCAAGGGAATAGGGTGATATTTTCTAGTTCCTCATTCCTGTCCCCTGGAGATACCCCTTCTGCTTATTAGCTGTGTGAAGAGAAGTCATCTACTTAAAATTTCCTGTTGCGGGTTAAACATCCTTCCTTAGAGGATTCTATGAACTCTGGAATCACCCATCTATAAGACATGTCTAGACTATTTCTGTCAGCCGACGCCCTTTTCTCTGCAAACCAAGTCTCATCTGCACAGTTTCCACATGTGCACGTCCTTTTGCTGTCCAACCGTCCTCACTGTCCTTCATGATAGCAGCAAGGGATTAATTTTTAACGACCCCAGCCTGCTTTTTATGATGGTTGGTATTATTATTTTTTTATGTACAAATGGTCTTATGATTCAATTACAAGCAGAAGTACAGGCACTTTGTTTGGTAGATGGCTTTATTTAACCTCCATAAAGCAGAATATGAATATTAAAAAAAAAAACAGGAAATGAAGTTGTTTTCCGAGAATTGTGAGTATAAATTCATGAATGAGAGGGGCTCATATCTAGATTCACATGGAAATTGGGCAAATCATGTCTTATCCCTGCATTTAATCCCTGCCCCCCCCAAGTTTTAAAAACTGGTAAGATCTAGTGGAAGTGTGTAAGATTGGACAGATGGCAAGGAATTTTAAAAGTGATCAGGTGTCATAAAAGAACACATTGCCTGAGGGGGTGGGTATGTGGAGGGGAGAGGATGTTGGTAGGTAACCCAGCACCAGCTGCTTTGCTGAAGGTAGGAGGGGGCTGAGGGGAGGACTAAAAAGGGGAGGGTCTGCTGCTCAGGACCAGAAATGCCCTGACTCTCTGCCAACATTCTATTTGCTGTCTGCGTGGAGTCATTTTAACGGAGTCAACAATTTTTCTTCCGGATCACTGATGGACCTTCAGCAGCCCTTTTCTCTACCAGCTAGTTCCCACACTGCCTGCCGTCCTCTCCCCATGCTCTTTTTCTTACCCTTCCTTTTTATCTTCAACTCTTTTCTCACTTTTTTGGGTCTCTACACAAGAAGGACCGATATCCCACTTTCCCAGTAAAGCTCTCATTGTAGAGACCACACTGTCTTGATGTACCTGAAACTCACAGGATGTGAGGGTTTGCATAGTTTTTGGTCCTCTGTGCCACTTTTTAGCACATGCTCTCTCTCTCTCTCTCTTTCTCTGTGGGTCTCTGTCTCACTCCCCTCTCCCCTCCCCCCTTCTCCTCAGTGACCCATAGCGTCATTTCCATGGCTCACATGGAGGGATGCCGAAAGCACAGTTTGGAGCACAAATGTGCTTGACACCTGCCTCCACTTCTCAGAGACTGTAAGACCATGCTGAGTGTTTGTGAGGAGTCCATGATTCACTGTGAAGAGCATCTAGTAGAGGGCCTGGCTTTTGCAAGCACTCCATATATTTCTTCAGTTCACTTTCTTAGCACCTCCCCCCAACCCCCCCCCCCCCCCCTTTTTCTCCTCCCTCCTCTCTCTCTCCCCCCCCCCCCCCCCCCCCCCCCCCCCCCGCCATCCCCATTCTTGATTCTGCCATCTGCACAGTTCTTGGAAAGTCTTTTCATTTCTGAGAACTAGATTTTATCATCTGGATCACAAACTGGTAAGGTATTTCAATTTCATCTAAATTAATGGCCCTTCTGATTTCTTGCCTTTACAATTCTTTATTATCCTCTATCTTAATTACCTTCATCTTGAACAGCTTCATCTACAGGACCTTGAACTTCAGCTCTTTTTTTGACTATCTCCATGTAGACTTGAACCACCTCTCTGCAACACTAGATGTATAGAATTATCACTTATGATGATGTCATTTGTTTTTAATGAGGACTGAGTAGGGACAAAAATGAGCCATATGTGCAATATAGAATATCATTTCATTGAAAAAAAATCACTTCAAACTTGATATTGAGGATGCATATATCATGTTGCTTAATATTTCTTATTTTGACATTTACCTGAGAAATGAATCTCAGAGAATGAGAGCAGGAAAATGCTTGTCTCTTCTACAATTTGGTCAATGTATTTTAAGCGGAGAATGGAACTTAAGAAATCTTCAGTTTTTCCCACTTTGCCTTGGCTGTTAGAAAGCTCAGGGACTGCCTTTCTTTCTTCCTTCCTTCCTTTTCTTCCTTCCTTCCTTCCTTTCTTCCTTTCTTCCTTTCTTTCTTTTTCTTTCTTTCTTCTCTCTTATAAAATTATAACTTTTTTTCTTTAATTCTTCTAATATAATCTTTTCCTTTTTCTTTTTACTACTTAAAGTTTGGAGTTTTATTGTATCTGGATTTTCCAGGGTCAATTTTTTTTTTTAAATTTGCTTTGTTACCACAATCTAGGATATTATTGACCTAATTGGCTTCCTTGACCACCCAGCAGGAGGAGCCAATGAGTGATGAGGTAGCAGGTCTGTGATGGAGATAGAAGTCTTTTAGTAGTTTTCCAACAGAGTGCCAAGGCACCTCCCAGGACTGCCATGGAGGCCTTGAGACTGCTGTGAGCACAGCCTACAAACATGCTCTATCTTAAATATTGGGTTTTATGGCTAAAAGAAATCTGCTAGATACTGTGTTTGCTTCAAGTATGCCAGGACATTCTTGCCCCAGAAAAAGTAAGTTATTTTGGGGAATCCCTCAGGAATCCAAGATCTTTAAAATTAATTAACATATATTTACAATAACACTTTCTATGTATTTACTTGTCATGAGGCATTGTGCTGGATTTTGATATGCAATAGTTCATTAGATTCTCACCACAACGCTGTGAGGTAAGTATTTATTAGTAGCTGCATTTTACAAACCAGGATGCCAACTCTTAGAAAAGTTAAATAATTTACACTAAATTACACAGTAAGAGCTGGGCCCTGAATCATCCAATTGAAACTTCACCCCCCCCCCCAACTACATTAGGATCTCTCAGGTGGAATGAAACAGATGGACTCTCCGAAGAGCCTTCTGTTTGTTCTAGGACCCAGTAAGGCCCTGTAAGGTTCACCTGAGCAGTTCGGCAATGCGGTGAATCATCTAGACCCAGTGGACTTCAGACTCCTACCCTTCCCTAACTGGACATTATAGGGACTCTGAGGACCTTGGCATTGGCCCATGAGCCGAAGAACAAAGCAAAGGACATTAAATGGCTGGCATATGCCTGATTATATGAATTCCGGTCACCAGCTATATCAAGTACATTTATGTATTTTAGTCTGGCTGCCCAGAGAGAAGACCATTCAAGTTCTCCTTGTCATATCTCAAGCAGTCTGAGTAAAAATCAAGTCCATTGTTTTCTTTTTAAAAAATTTTTTATTTAAATTCAATTTAGCTAATATATAGTGTATTATTAGTTTCAGGGGTAGAATTCAGTGATTCATCAGTTGCATATAACACCCAGTGCTCAGTACATCAAGTGCCTTCCTTAATGCCCCTCACCCAGTTTCCCCACACCCCCCCCCACCTACCTCCCCTCCAGCAACCCTCAGTTTGTTTCCTATAGTTAATAGGCTGTCAAGTCCATTGTTTTCTATGCCTCTTTTAAAACTCATCTACCACTCTTACTGTGTCTTCCATCTCTCCTCTCTACTAATTCATTAAGTAGAACCACTTATGAGCTATTTTGAAACTTGAAAAAAAAGCATGTGTTTTTAAAGCATTTTCCCAAATAAATTTGAAATCAAATCAGTCTGAACATTTGTAGTGCTGCAAATGTCATTGGATTCTCAATTACATTGGATTCATAGACCTTTTATTTCCCCAAATGAATTTTAAAAATGATTTTTAATTTGGCAGACATAGTATTATCTTAAAATTTATCCAGTTGTTCATAATACAAAGAAAAGAAAGTTGTTTATAATACAAAAACTTCCAGTAGTGAGGAAAAAATCTCAAACCATCAATACGCCAAATACTTACCTTCCTTCTGAAATAAAATTATTAATTTCCAGATAAGCCATTTAGGGCCAAGATATGCCATTCAAATTGTAATTGTTTTTTTTTTTTTTTTTGTAATTGTTTTTTCTTGGTAAACTTAGGATAAAAGAATCTATGCATTGTCCTTGTTTAATTAACAGATTATCATCAAATTGGGATTACAGATTGTTTTTGTGCTTATTTTGAATCAGATTATGACTGAGTTTTTCACTGAGGTAAAATTTACATAGGATGAAATGCACTCATTTTAAGTTTGTCATTCACTGAGTTTTGATAAGTGTGTATTCCTGGTAACCTCCACCCCAACTGAGATATAGAACATTCTATCATCCCAGAAAGTACCCTTGTATTCCTTTCCCCTCTTTCTAGACAAATACTACTCTGATTTTTATTACTATAGATTAGTTTTACCAATTTTAGAACTTCATATAAAAGTACTCATACAGTATGTACATTTTAAAAGTAACTGGGTTCTTTTGCTCAGTATGTTTTCGAGAATTATCCATGTTGTTGGTGTATGAGTAGTTAATTCGTTTTTGTTGATGAGTACATTCCATTGTAAGAATATACATCAGTTCCCTTGTTGATGGACAGATGAATGGTTTACAGTGTTTGGCTCTTGTGAATAAAGCAACAAACATTCTTGTACAAGTTTTTTCATGGGTGTATGTTTTAATTTTTTGGGAACCATATACTTTTTCATTACCCTTGACTTAAATATATATAAACATTTAAGTTTTACTTAAGACCATTTATTAAACATATTTAGCAAGTGCCCATTCTGAAGACAGGCAGTGTGCTAAGTGCTGAGGATACAATAGTGAGCAAAACAGACAAAATCTCTGTTCTTGCAGAGGTCATTTTCTGGCAAGGACATTAAATATAAGCATGATAAATAAGTAAAAAATGTACATTACAGTATATGTCAATAAGTGTCATGGAGTAAAATAAGGCAGAGAAGGGGCATGGGGTGTTGGAGTCGCCAAGGAAGCCATCACTGAGAGGGGGGCATTTGAGCAAAGACCTGGATGAGGTGAGGGGCAGTTGTCTGGCTATCTGGGGGAAGAGCATTCCAGGTGAAAGAAGAGCAAGGCGAAGCTCTTGAGGTGTCCCTGGTTTGTTCAATGTGCATAGGCCAAGACAGCTTTGCAGGGTCAGGGAGAGATGACAGGTTGTGAAAAGGGTTTATATGGAGGATTTTATGTCAGCTATCAACCCATTGCCTCTCAGCTCTGAATTCACCTTTTTTGCCTCCTCTGTGAAATTAGATCTGGGTCCTACATATATATATATATGATATATGATATATATATATATATGATATATTTTGCCAGCTCACACTAAAGCTTTGTCAATAAAGGACACTGAATAGGATTAGAATATTAGTGATAGGGAAGTTTGAGGAAGAGATACGTAGTTGCTATCACCAGTCTGCAGCAAAGAGGAAAAAATAGGAATTACGTAGCCAGGTTTTTACAAAGCTAATATATTCAAGCTAGAGGACCGTCCTTTATGTTGAAGTTATGCCCTTCATACTATACTTGTGTTAATATGCTCCATCTTTTTAAAAATTATAGTAATAGTAGATGTAGGGTTTTCTGAAATCTTTCTTTGATAAAATTTGCAAAATCAGGAGCTCTATATCTGTACCCCCAGACATGAAGGATTATAGTCCTCCATAAAACCCCAAAGTCTAAAAAAAATAGTGTACATAGCTCTTAGTGCAATGTCTTTTGGAGAATTGTGGTTTAGTACGTGTTTATTCATTTGGGACTTCACTAATCACTGAGTCCTTGCCCTTGAAGAGTTCATGGCATCCTAAATTCTTGTTCAGAAATTTCCACTTGTATTAAATGTTGGAACAGAAACGCAGATCTGGCTTGGGTTCTGTTCATATGATTTTAAGATAATTTAGTGGGGGAGAAATGGCTTTTCTAATTATTTGACATTACACAATTGTTACATTGGATTATTTGGGGGGAAGGGGCTAATGCTACACAGCTGCAAGTAAACAGAGATGTGAGAAAACAGAGAATGATTCAGAAGATAAGAAACAATAGAACTTTCTGCCTCTTTTATGAAACTGCTGTCCCATCTGTTCCTTTAATCCTGCCCATTGCTTTTATATCCCTGAGAGAAGTTTCTTGTAGAATTGAATGTTAGGAAAAATTTTGTGTGCCCAAAAGAACAAACTGCTATCTTGTATCAGATAATGTGAATCACATAATTTATACTCTTTCTTTTTTTAGCCTTGGCTGCCAAGAAGTTCAGTGTGCTAAATGTAACTCGGTAGGTCAGTAGGTCGCATTAACCTATCTTTCTCAGTGGTTGCTGATATAAATCTCTTCCTCCTCTCTCTGACTTACTCTCTTTTCAGATTTTTTAAAAACTGCCCTTACATGTATGTGTTTTTGAGGTCTCAATTACAAAAATAATAAATACATCCCCAATGAGTAGAATGACCCATAGTGGCAGAAAAGCTCGGAGCTTACAGAGCAGGCAAGCACAACACATATTTTGCTAGTCCCATGTCAGCCCTTGCACACCATCCTAATCCCCATTAATTTATTTTGAGTAATTCCTTTTTTCACTTCATGCCAGTAAACAAGTAGCCTAATTTGCTTAGAACAGAGAGATAGTGAATTCATGGGGCCTGCACTAATTATTTGGTCATTTTATGTTTGGATGGAAGGAGCTCCCAACCTGGGTTGCCTGCAAGGCTTGATCCCAGCTTTCAATGGGATTTCCAAAGACTTCTGTTTTTCAATGGGAAGCTGCGGTTCAAATTTGTCAGCTATCAGCGATTCCCTTGTGACAGCCGTTCTTGTGTGGGATCAGATTGTGTTATAATCCCTGGCATTGTTATTTAAATTATTCAGAACAAAGGGACTTTTCTGAATTTAGATGTAAGTTAACTTGATAACACTAAATTTTTTGTGCGTACAGAGGAGGAGGTTTAAATTGTAGATTTGCTGAAAATGTTATGCTAAAACTCAGGGGAGAAAGTGAGCAGGTTAAAATTTTGGCTCTTCCATATTCTATGTTAAATGACTTGTGCAAGTTATTTAGCTTCTCTGTGCTTCTGTTTCTTCGTCTATAGAATGGGCAAAATGGGAGTAATTGGGTGGAGAATAAATGATATATTGTAATGTAGATAAAATATTGTATATAAATTATTTATATATACATAATGTATATGAAGTATTGAGTGTAAATGATATACAGTATTGTATGTAAAGCACTTATAATGGCCCCAGGGAGAGTTATCTATTATTAATATTTAAGAACTATAGAGATATAATTATAGATAATAAGAATGACAAACAAATATTTTAAACACTTTCTAAATATGTTACATACACTTTCACTTAAAGGGCAGTAGGTGAGATCAAAAAATATAAAAGTCTTCTAACCACAAAAGATTCTTCTTTAAGGGCGCCTGGGTGGCTCAGTCATTAAGCGTCTGCCTTCGGCTCAGGTCATGGTCCCAGGGTCCTGGGATCGAGCCCCGCATCGGGCTCCCTGCTCCGCGGGAAGCCTGCTTCTCCCTCTCCCACTCCCCCTGCTTGTGTTCCCTCTCTCGCTGTGTCTCTCTCTTCAAATAAATAAATAAAATCTTTAAAAAAAAAAAAAAAAAAAAAAGATTCTTCTTTAAATTGTGATATGCTTCAAGTTCTTACAGTCCACAGAATCGGATCCACTCATTCTTGTGTTCCCTACTTGACCAGAGCACTTATTGATCAGCAGATGTTTAATAAACATTGACCTGAATAATCTGCATTCTGACTAGCAGCTATTCAAAGGCTATATTTATTTGAGTGCCAAGGATGTCTCAGGCACTGGGGATACAAAGATAAATAAAACATGGATTCTGCATGCAAGGGAAGCACAATCTAGTGGGGAAGGCAGACGTGGAAAGAGACAGCTGCATCCCTAGCCAAGTAGCGTGTGTAAAAATGTGTAGGGGCCTAGCGGGCATCAAGTGGGCGCTGAGCCCCCAGGGGCAGGGTGGGTGTCAGAGGAAGTTTTCCAGGTAGTGCAGTCTTGCATCTGCTCTGTTTGGGGATTAGGTACTAAAGTCAGCAAGAAAGGCAAGAAAAAACCGAACTAGTATTAGGGCCAGAGTACCGTTAAAAAAAAATCTCTCAATTGCCCATTAAGTATGTATAGAATAAATTCTGTACAGATACACATCCGTGTACATGTGAAATGTCTCTGTTAATGTAAAGTATATAATAGTAAGTATACAGGCAATATTTTGCAGTATTTTAGTTTAAAAAAGTGTTATCTTGCTGAGGTTATAACATTAAATTCAGTTAATTTAAATGTGCATATGATGAGATTCTGTTCACATTGGCTAATGAACATTGCACTGTTATTACATTTATAACAGTAGTTTGCAAATGTTTCATTAGAAAGGTAAAGCAACATTGGAAAAAAAAGATTTATGTCTATTCTTTTTTATTTATTTATTTTAATGAGAGAGAGAGTGCGTGTGTGCCCGAGGCGGGGGGAGGGGCAGAGGGAGAGGGAGAGAGAGAATCCCGAAGTAGACTCCCTGCTGAGTGCGGAGCCTGCCTGACTTGGGGCTCCATCCCAGGACCCCAAGATCATGACCTGAGCCAAAATCAAGAGTTGGCTGCTTAACTGACTCAGCTACCCAGGTGCCCCGATTTATGTCTGTTCTTAAAATGGAATTCATTATGAAATAGTTGTGAATATGAGTGACAATAAAATGTACTCACCAATGTATAGCCTATAGCATAAAAATGTGTCTATTTTTGGGCTCTAGACTTTCTGTCAAGCAACCACGCAAACATCTTTATCCTTCTATGTCTGGAATGTTATGACTCTAAGGAGACGTAAACATAGCAGGCGCCAGTCTAAACTGTGAAGACCAAAACACTGATGTGATATTTCATCAACAATCAAGGATATTTAAAGTGAATGTTTCTATAATGGATTTAGACACACAAAATTCTTAAAGGATTGTTGTGGGGGAAAAGAAGAGCTGATACATGTGAACACATTTTAAAAACAGTTGGCTAAACTTCCCAGCAGGTTATTTTCTCAGAGAAGAGGCCCCAAATCTAAATCTTAATAAAACCTGCTTCTCTCATAGGATCAATATTATAATATAGGGTTATGTTTCTGAGTAAGGGCCTGGTTCTCAATTCCTTATAAGAATGCTCTACCGAGATTATATAAATAAATGCCTGTACATTATGAAGACTTTTAAATTATTAAAAATCGATTAGGCAGGCATCAGAGTAATGGTTTAAAATTATATTTAATATGATACAGTAGTATAAGGTATTATTCAGTGATCTCATCTTCTTTCTCCATAATTTAGTTTATATTGCAATAAATGACAAATCCAAAGAATTCTTGTACTGAGAACATTTTTAAAAACAAAGAAAAATTGAGGAAGTAGATCATCTGAACTCTTCTAGATTCATTCATCATCTAGAGTCAACAGTTTTTAAATGTAAAAAGCATTATGTACAAGCAATTACACCTCCTTGCAAGTATGCATACATTTTATTTACACCTTTATTAAGGTATAATTTACATATAAAATTTACCTGTGTTAAGAGTGCAAGTCAATGATTTTTAGCCATTTATAAGTTGTGCAGCCATGACCAAAATCCAGTTTTAAAACATATCCATCATTCTCCCCAAAGTCCCTTGAGCCATTTTTAGTGTGTTCAAGCTCCTTTGCATTTCTATGTAAATTTTAGGATCAGCTTGTCAGTTTCTTAAAAAAAAAAAAATCATGTTGGGATTTTGTTGAATCTGAAAATCAATTTAGGAAGATTGTCATCTTAACAAGTGTCTTCTCACTGCTGTTGTAACAAATGACCACAAGCTGCATGGCTTAAAACAACACAAACATATTATCTTACAGTTCTGGAGGCAAGAAGTCCAAAATCAATCTTACTGGACTAATGTCAAGGTGGTGGCAGTTCCCTGGTGCGGTTCCCTGGGCGACAGGCCCATTTGTAGAATCTGATGGTTGGGACCGGGTGGAGAAACTCAGTATGTGGCAACAGGAAGGCAAATCAAAACCCTGGGGCATATAGGAACAGGGGCTGTTGGGAGATCCCGGCAGGTAGTCGGCTCTGGAAGCGCCTGGGCTCTCACTCCTGCCCACTGCTGTCTGGGGAGAAGACCCCTCTGATGAGTAACGCAGAGACCTGGAACGAGTCAGGGCAAACAAAGTTGTTTGATGGGCACCTGGGTAGCTCAGTCGGTTGAGCGTCTGCCTTCGGCTCAGGTCATGATCCCAGAGTCCTGGGATGGAGTCCACATTGGGCTCCCTGCTCAGCGGGGAGTCTGCTTCTCCCTCTGCCCTTCACCCTGCTTGTGCTCTCTCTTGCTCTCTCTCTCTCGAATAAATACATAAAATCTTAAAAAACAAAACAAAAATAAAGTTGTTTGGAATCAGAAAGCTTCAAGAGATAGTATGTTCCTAGCGGGAAGGTTTGGATGGTGGAATCAGATAGCTGTGGTTTTATTTAAGAAGTATTTATTGATGAAATAACACACATGTAACTCTCAACACCAAGTAAACCATCTCAACCTTATTTTTTATTATATTCCCACTTGTACCAGGGGCCTCATCTAACACCTGGAGGTTATGCAGACTGAACTGGCATTTCCCACAGAAAAATCAACCCTTCCTTGAATTTCATTTTCCTTCCTTTGAACTTGACCACAATCTCACATTTCAGTTTTTAAAAGCTTCTAAGTGTTAATTTTCAAGGTAGACAAACTCAAAAGGTCATAGAAAGCTGACTTTTTTCCTAATCCTCACGAGTTCTTAGGCTCTCTGTTTTAGTCTCTGTGATAGAGATTTACTCTATTTTTTTTTTAATGGAAAACCATAAAATTTTTTCCCAGTTGAAATTATTGTATTCTATGATTTGGAACTTGGGGCTTTAAGTACCCATTGCTCTTGGCAGTCAAGTTAACCCAAATTACATTCAGAAGAGAATCTTTACCTGATAGGAGGAGGAATGGGCACTTATCAGGTACAAATTCTTGGAGACAACTCAGTTCTATTATGAGGATTTTAATTCTACCTTAGTAATGCTGAGAGGTAAAGGATATAATGCAGGATTCAAGCTGCAGAATAGTCTGACTGGACACCATGCACTTGCCCAGTACCCCAATCACTGCCTCCAATGTCCATCAATGTCCTGGTTCAAGGATAACATTTATTGCCTGCCTTAAGGGTAACTACTGTAACTGTTTCTCTAGATAAGCAATTCTAAAACTTTCTGGAGTCATGAACTGCTTTGAACATTTGCCAAAAACTGTAGACTCCAACTCCAGACAAAAATTCTATAAACTTGTGCATACCTTGTTTTTCAGTTAATATAATTTATTGCACTGGAAATTGATTTCCTTCACCTAGAATAGAAAAATGTTTCCCCAAAAGAATTATATCTTCCATTCTCATTTTTCATATAAATATAATTGAATCCTTGCTTTAAAAAAAATGTTAAAACACGCAAACAAAATTAAAAGTAGAATTTAATTCTAATAGTTTATTTCAGGATCAAGGAGGTTGTCTTTGGTCTGTTCGAGAACTTGGAAATGGTGTAATGTTCTTGAATATGTATGAGTTTGACCCAGATGCTTTCTAACGTTTTACATGAATAGCCGAAAATTTTTAGAAATGTAGATGGTATCAGTAACTCCCTTTGCCACACAAGGACAGACTTATTTCTGGGTGCTTGAATTCCCTCTTCCAGTTGAATTCACATTGTATCACCTTCTTTGTCCTTCGTCAATGAGGTCAGCTTTGTCTGTGTCTGTGATGCCTGCAGGCAAGGTCAGAGGACCCAAAGGTAGGGGGTCCCGTGGGACCAGCCAAGAGGGTCCTTGGCTTCATGCAGGATGGAAATCAAGCATGACCCAGCAGGGGGTGAAAGCAGAGTTTATTGAAGATACAATGTATATGAGAGAGAGAGAGAGAGAGAGCTACTGACGGAATGTCCGGGAGACTTGGAAAGGAAAAGAGCATGAGTCTTATCTTTGTTTGGGGTCTGGCTGTTCTTATTGAGGACAGTGGTCTGGTATATGTGTCCTCTCAGGCATCCAAGAACCAGTTAGAACAAAGACAAGGGCCCAGGTGTTATTCTTTGAACTCAGGGGGTCTTGGCATGGAGATGTCTAGCTCCAGTGGTCTGGAATGCACATAGGATAGCTTCCTCTGGGTCACTGTCACCTGGTGCTTCCTTAAATGTTATTTATCCTAGAGAATCACTAACTCCTTGTCCCTTACAAGGAGGACGTAGGCTACTTGCATGACCAGGCATGTGTAAAGTGGGGTATGGGTTCATATTCTAGTAAGAATAGAAGCCAGAAGAGAAGCAACGGGGGAAAAATGCAGCTTTTTCCCTCATGGGGTCCCTTCTGTGTCCCTGTCTCATCTGCATCATTGATGCTACCTATCTCATCAAGGAAAGGATGTCTTCTGAATCTGCGTATCAAAATGTTAAGCAAATAACCTGAGCAGAAGTATTTTTCTGCCATGTTTGATTGTGTCTTCAGATTTCTGCCTACACCAAACTCTCTAAGGCTTTATCCTCTCTCCTCTGTTTACAGAAGCACTTCCTCTAGCTTTAAAAGTTAGCTCAGCTTTCGATGTCCAATTTTATCTTCCGGAATAGAAAAAAAAAAAAAAAAGCTTTGCCAAAATAGTTTTTGTTTTGTTTTGTTTTTGCCAGCATCTCTACTGGTGACTGAAGTTTTGAATGGAAAGATTTTACTCTTGCCCATGGCCACAAGTATTGCCAAGAAAATCACCTCATGAATGAATACCTTCCTGTCAGTTTACACTGAGGTTTCCCCCTGATGTTTCAATCAACTCTTCAAAAACACTCAAGAAAGCCAGTGATCTTCTATTTAGTAGACAACATTTCTATGTTGCTCTCCTTTCTTAACGCAATCATTTTAAAATGAGGTGAAAGAAGGCCAAGGCTCTGATGGAATGGAGGAATTGCTTTAAGTAGATGATGACAAAACTTCTGTCAAGTCCGTTGGCAGTCTCTGAGCGAAATGCATGCTGATGAGGACAGCGATGAGTCATGATGACATACGGAGCCTCTTTGTTCATCAAAGCCACAAACCAGATGTGTTACCAAGTCCTGCAAGGACTCCATCTGTGCCCAGAATATCAAGATTATCCTCATGGGGACGTTTTCTTGGCAAGAAAAGTTGTCACCATTTCGGAGACAGTGAGGGCCTTTGAAGTTTCAAACCAGGGCTCAGGAAAGGGAATTCTTCTTTGAAGTAGAGGCCTGCCCCCCAGCAGCTAAACGGCAGTGTGGAATGCGGTGAGAAATGTAGGGGTCTCGGCCACTGGCATGTTGAAAGAAAAAGGATGAGTAGCTGCCAAGTCTTCTAAGATGGGCTTAGAAATAGAATTGGGGGTGGATTATGTCACTTGAATAAGGCGCTGCCTCAGATTTCTTCCTCTGTTTCAAGTGACATCCTAGCTTGACTGTTTCCCAAGACACATGGATTCACCAAAAGGCTTCTCCAGTTGTGGCTGGTAAATGATAAACAACTTTATTCAGTGCCTCAAAACAAGGTTTTGTGTTTGGAAAAATTTCAAGATTTAGTTGAATCCCAACTTTTTTCTTACAAAAAAAACCCAACAACAACAATCCTCACTGTTTGGCTAGGGCAGAGGTTTCTCTTCAGCATTGTTAGCTCCAGCAAACTTAATTTATGAAAGCCAACTCAAAGGACACATTAGTGTTACTATACTTCTTTTTCTTGAATATTTTCCAGTTTAGGCCAGAGTGCGCATAAATGTAGAAAGATGTCTATAACCATAATTGCCAGAGCATGTTCACTCGCATTTATTTAGAATGAATCAATATCTCGACTTATAGATTGACATTAAAGTGTATTTTTTTAAAGATTTATTTCTTTGAGAAAGAGAGAGAGTGCGTATGAGCAGGGGGAGGGGCAGAGGGAGAAGGAGAGAATCCCAAGCAGACTCCCTGCTGAGCTTGGAGCCCGACTCAGGGCTCAATCTCAAGACCCTGAGATCATGACCTGAGCTGAAACCAAGAGTCAGACGCTTAACCAACGGAGCCACCCTGGCGCCCCTACACAATTCTCTCTCTCTCTGCGATAGCCACAAGGAAAGTTTATTGTTATCTTGAAACACAAAGCGAATCATGTTTCCCTCCACAGTGGTTTCAAGATTTAGAACCATATTTGTGGTCCCCCAAAAATATTGAGTCAGTATTTCTGAAATCTTGATGGCACTAAGTCAGTTTGAGCTGCTATTTTAAACAGCTGTTTTCTGATTCATTTTTGAGAAGGACTATTTTCTATGTTAAGAAAAATATTTTCATTTCTCTTTTGCAAAGGTAAAGCCAAAATCTTATTTCAGAGAACTTTGGACACTATGGGAACTAAATATCTCTGAATGTGAAATTGAAATTGACCTTCTTTAGGGTATTCATATCTGTGCAGATTTTTATGCTATTGTCTGGAAGAAGGGCCTGACACGGAGGGGCGGGGGGAACATGATTTTCTTCCCTATTATCAGGCCCCAGTGAAAGTTGGGGTCCTGCACTTTCAATAGGGAAGTCAGAGTCAAAAATTCGTTTGTGGTAAATAAATAAATCTTAAAAAAAGAGAGGGGGGAGGGTTGCACGGCACCTGGCTGGCACAGTTGATTAGGCATCCGACTCTTGGTTTTGGCTCAGGTCATGATCTCAGGGTGGTACGACTGAGCCCCCCATGGGCCCCACGCTCCGAGCAGAGTCTGCTTGAGATTCTCTCTCCTCCTGCCCCTCCCACTCGTGCTCTCTCTCTCTCTCAAATAAATAAATAAATCTTAAAAAAAATATTCCTTTGTGGGTGATAAGCTGGAACCTGCCACTAGACCAAGTCTGGGGCAAAGGATAAGGGAGTAACTGCATTAGGTTTGGCCTATGGATTCTAGAAGTTGTGACCATTGTAATATCTAATTAGTTTACCTTTTCTGTATAGAAATTCTCTTGTGATATTTCCTTTACTTTTAGTAAAGTCTTACATATTCTAGAAATTAGCCTCTAGTATGGAATTGCCGAGTGTTTGGAGGGAAGGAGTACGGGGAAAATAGCAGAGGTCTTGGCATGAGGATGGTTCTGAGATGGCCAGAAGTGACCTGCTAAAGTAAGATGGCAGGCTGGAGCACTTGGGTGGCTCAGTCAGTTAAGCGTCTGTCTTTGACTCAGGTCATGATCTTGGGGGTCCTGGGATTGAGCCCTACATCAAGCTCCCTGCTCCACAAGGAGACTGCTTCTCTCTCTGCGCCTCCCCCCCTGCTCATGTTCTCTCTCTCTCTCTCTCAAATAAATAAATAAAATCTTTTAAAAAAATTAAAGATAAAGTAAGATGGCAGGCTGAGAGATAGTCACCACGTGACCATGACTACCAAGACAGGATTGTGGCATTATGGAGGCTTTCTGCAGGGCTCTAGACACACTCAGTGAATGGAACCTAGAGAAAGAGTGGACTGCCTGTGGTCCCGTGGAGTGGGCACTTGGACTCTTGCTTTGGGTATTACAGGGAAAAAGGACACACAAGTGCTGAAGTCACTGTGACTTGTAGCATACAAGAGCGTAGAACTTCATGGCATGCACTCAGTGTATGTCATCAACCCTAGTTCCATCTTATCCTTATTTTTTTTAATCACTCCTATAAATTTATGTATGTACTTAATTTTTCTGTGTTGTGGATCTATATTGTACTGAGTCGTGTGAATAACACCAGCAGGGGCGGATGGTGTTGGCTAGAACTCATGGTCAGAGAGGCAACGGATGTGTCCCCACCCTGTGCGGAGGCACCTTGGGATGGGCAGGTCTAGAGTGCTCCAGGGAAGCGAGAACAGCATTTCTTGCTCTCCCTTTTATGAGTGAGCATCCCAGTGCCCTTGTCAGTGGTGGGGACTCCTTGTTGCCAGGCCGTCAGCATTTAGGTGCCTGCTTTTGCAGCAGCACTGGGAATACATCTGCATATCACCTGGAGACCTGGAGACCAGTGGGAAGTCTGAGGCCTTGCTGCAAGGGGAAGTTGGAGTCGGATGCGAGTTTCCCACTGGGAGAGGGAGGAGGGGCAGTTCCAGCCAGCTCACCATCTGGTAATCCAGGAGGAGCACCTGAATTTTTAAAAATTAATCCTCCTTGTTACTCTACAACATCTTTGGAAATTATCTTAAATCCCTTTTGGAGGAAAGCAGGATATAAAAATTAACTAAAAAATAAAATAATAAGGGCGCCTGGGTGGCTCAGTTGGTTAGGGATCCGACTCTTCATTTAGGTTCAGGTCATGATCTCAGGGTTGTGAGAGGGAGCCCTGAATCAGGCTGCACGCTAAGTGTGGAGCCTGCTGAAGATTCTCTCTCTCTCTCCCCCTCTCTCTCTGCCCTCCCCTCCTCTTTCTCTCTCTCCCTAAAATAATAAATAAAATAAAGTAAAAATATAGTCATACTGACAATATCCCCTCCACCCCACTCCCCCAAAACCTGAATCATACTACCAAAAAGAATACTGTCCTTTGAAGTAGTGCTCTTTAGAGACTGCAGGCAACAGTGTCTCCATAATTCAGTACATGCTTGGACTTCTCTTTGGAAACCACCTCCAAAGCCATTTATCGAGCACAGAACAAAATCATCATTATTTTATGCCAACTGGACATGCTCTCTCAGTCTGCTGATCTTTATTCCTTCTTCCCTCTCTTTTTCCTGTTGAATGCACTCTTTCCTTGTTCTGTCTCTTCCTTGTTTTCTACACAAGCAGCAGTAACATCTTGAGAGGCCATGTTGGGGCTGGTGCTGGCATAGAAGGGGAGGTGCTGGGAAAGGGGGCTGTGAGATCGGACCAGCTGGGGCTCAAGGAAGTGAGTTGGAGCCCAGAGAGGAGGTTGCTTGGGGTGAAGTAATTTGTATGCAGTCTGCAAAGGGGTATTTTACAGCTGCGTGCTGTACATGCGAATCCTGGTAAGGTGAAATCACGATAAGTCAAATAGCTATGAGTTGAAGAACATCTACCGAGAACATCATATAAATGCCTCGTGCAGTCATTATTACTTTTGTTTTAAAGGAAATAACAAGTTGTTTGGGGCCCAACAGAGCCTTGTTACAAAGACTTCTTGAATGTCAAAATGTTCCTAGTTTTGTGTATCTGAATAGTTATGTTTTTTGTTTTGTTTTATTTTTTTGTCTTATAGTAGTATCAGAAAAACATTCCCCCAAAGCTAAAAATGCAATAGTAGAAAGCCAAGAGACAGCCAGCAGAGGGCGCATGGATTAGAACTAAGTGTCTTGAGTCCACTGCTTTTCCTTTTTTCTTTCTTTTTTTAAAATTTCCTTAGGCGTAAGAAGTATTTCAAATATGGATTCAAAGGTCAGCATTTGAAATTTTTATATTCTTCTTTGCTTTCAGGATTCAAGTATTTGTATAGAGGAATGAGTGAATTTTTAAAATAATAATAGTGAATAAATAATAATATACTTCACAATTACCTTGATCCCATTCTTTTTGAATATGAAAATGCTCTCTCCACAGTCCCTCTTACACCTGGCTCTTAACATTGTTTTCCTTGATTATCAAGATAAAATACCGTTCTGAAAAATAGAGGAAAAAAAAAAAAGCAAAACAACAACAAAACCCCATACGAAGAGTGCCTAGAGTTGAGTGAATACTAATTGTGATTTGATTTATTTTCTTCTGCTTTTTTCCCATGCACATTTTCCTATTTAAAATTATAAAGGAGCATTATAATGGGATTACTTTTTTAAAGGAGCACATATGGCAAATGTGCGACGTGGTGAGACGTTTTCTTCTTAGTCTGCAAAACGGGATTCCAGGCTTCCAAGACTAGACTTACATAACAGGCCTCAGAGAACCAGGGCAATAACTCAGTGCTGGTCAGCTTACAAACTTACATCGTGTATCCCCCAAAGTTATCATCTGATTGGGTTGGCGAGCCGCCACTCGTATGGAGCATCCTTATGGGCTAAAGAGGTTTAACCTTCCTTATGGCCACTTCTCTATAGTTAACACCAGCTTAGACACTGATCCCTGGACCCGTATGTCATGGCTAGGGTGGTGGGGCTGACTTCCCTTAGCACATAGTATATTCTCAATTTATGTAGAGATTAGGTTATATAGGAGTCCAGTGAGAAAAGTTGATGTGCTTTAGGGTGGTAGCTATGAAAAATATGAAAAATAATTAAAAAAATTCTTGATTTATTTAGGAGACAGAGCCAACAGTATTTAAGTGAATATGGGAAATGAGAAGGAGGAAAGTCAAGGATGGCTTGAGCAGTTGGAAGAGTGGGGATGCCATTTACTGAACTGGGAGGCTACAGGAGGAAGAGATTTGAAGGGGAATAAGAATACTATTTTGGATATGTTAAGTTTGAAGTTTACATTAAACATCAAACCAAAGATGTCCAATGTACAAATCTTAGGTTTTAGAGAGAGGTAACAGGTAGAGGTATAACTTAGGAATCACTGAGGAGGTGGTGTAGTATAACATAGGATAGTACTTAAGAGCAGGCAAGTTGCAGCCAGAATGCCTAGGTTCAAGTCTTGGCTCCATCTTCTATTAGCTGTGACTCTGGGCAAATTATTTAATTTCTCTGTGCCTCAGTTTTTCTTTTAAGATGGTGATAATAATATGAGCTATCTCATAGCACCATTGTGAGGGTTGATTAATATATGTAATATATTTAGAATGGAGCACAAAATAGTGGTGTCAGTCATTAGTCTTATTAATATCATATGACTACAGTTGATATTTACAGCCATGGTTCTCAATGAGATCACCCGAGTCTAGCCAGAGAAGATGTTGAAAGACTGAGACCTGAGACACTACAATCTTCACAGACTGAAGGAAGAGGAAAAGGGATCAGTGGAACAGACTGAAAAGTGAATAGGATGAGAAGGAAGAGAGAATAATGTTGCCAGAAGTCAAGTGAACCTTTTCTAGAAGGAAGCAGATAAATGTATCAAGTGCTATTGAGAAGTTTAATAAGATGAAGCCTGAGAACAACCTGCCGAGTTTGGCAACATAGAGACCCTAGGGAACATTACAGGAGCTATGCCGACCAGAGCAATAAAGAGCTCATATGCAAAGGAGAATGTAGAATTGTATCTTTATACTCTAGATTTACACACATTTTGGCAAGATGCCCCCACTATGACCGCTCCATAGAGACTGAAATTTCTGAGGGAACAGCAAATTCCTAATTCCCATGCCATGCTCGCTTAGGGGCACGCACTTATCGAGTGGAAATTGCCAGCGCCATTTCAGAAGTTATTTTTCTCATTTTATTTTTTGCTGGGGTCATAGAATTAAATTTGCACAAGTTAAATGCTGTGATACCACTATTCTCGCAAGCTAAGGCAACATTCGGCATAAGCAACCGCTCAGGGTGGTTTCCTCAAATGGAGGTTGGGGAGTAGCAGGTACTTTCAGTTTCACAGATTCTTCCGCAGTACATTTGTCGCGTGCCCTCCTTTCTTCATGGTGTGAAATCATGAGAATTTCTCCATGTTTGGCACATTTTCAGAAACATCATTTTAAATAACCATTTAATAATTCAACCCATGACTGTTCCATAATTCATTTAACTGTTCTTCTTTTGCACGTTGATGGTGTTTACATTTTTTAATTGCTGCAAGCGCCACCAAAATAATCTGTCCCGCATTAATCTTTGCCTTTGCTCTGATTATTTTCTCGTAGGGGGTGGTGGTTCTCAAAAGTGGGATAAAGCGTGAATATTCTAAAGACTCTCGATATGCCGTTAAATAGCTTTCCAGAAATATTATACTGTTATAAGATATGCCAACAGAGAGAGCGTGCCCATCCCAGCACACTCTGGCCAGTATTGAACATGCATGTATAAGTCATTGCTGTTTTTATTAGTGAAAAAAGGTATCTCGATGCTGTTTTAATTTTCAGCCTGAAGGTTAATGTCTTTATTTGCTCAGTAAGCATTGCATTTTTTTCTTCTGAGGCTTTTATGTTTCTGTTCCTTTGCACCTCTTTGGTTTTTGGCATCTATGATTATATGTTATCTTGATATTAGTATGACATCTCTTCCTCGTGACTGGTAGCTTTTAAGACCAGCACTACATCTATCCCCTACACTTTCCTTAGTCCCCTGAAAAAGCAAGGGAGAAAAAAGTTGGCATAAGAAAGCATACATAAATCATAGTTCTGAGTTTAGTAGAAGACTCAGTATTGCCCACTGTCAGTTTTAACCCACTAGAGGTTTGGTCCCTCTGTAGGAACCTTCTGGGACTTGACAGCGATGGGGGATAGGAGGTAGCAAAAAATTGAGAATCAGCTTCCACCCAGTCCTTCTTGGGCAAAAGTAAAGATATACAAGTTATATATGTTATAGTATATAAGAAGACATGTAAGAAAATACATAGTGTAGAATAGTATGTAAGAAGATATACACATTGTAAAGATATACAAAAAGCCAACCCATAGATTGGAACATTGACCTCAGTAATTCAAATAAAAGCAAACAGCAAACAACACTGAATAACATCTGAAAAATGACACCCTTGAAAATCCTATTTTGAGCTGCGCTTCATTGAACGAAAAGGATAGTTCATGGAGGCAGCTGATATATGATTCCTGTTGGGGCTCCCTCAGTTCCATTAGATATACAGAAAGATTGATGAAAATAATTGCACTCTAAGAGAAACTGGTTAAACAGTTGTGACTTAGAACATGAAATGATTAAAATTACATAATACAAGAATTACAGCAATAAGGATTTCATCAATTGCTTTAAGAACCACTGGAACATTTAATAGGAGTATCATGTTTCACCAAGCAATTGTCTCTACTTCTTCAAGATATTGGGATTTGCCAATCTAAACTTTTTATCTATCCCAGTGCTGACTCATGGAAATGACTCTGAATTTCTGATATCATAAATAGTGTGTCCAGACTGGAATTATATATAGATGCAATAAATGCTTTCCTGAGTTGTGTACAAATCAAAGTTTTACAAATTTAATAGAGTTTTTTTAAACATGGTCATAGATTAGGAAATTTATATTGTAAGCATCAATTAAAATGAAAAATATAATGTAGTGTTTTGTAAAGCAAAGAACTATTTTATTTTATTTAAAGATTTATTTATTTATTTTTAGAGAGAGAGTACATGCCTTGCTCACTTGTGAGTTGGGGGAAAGGGCAGAGGGAGAGGGAGAGAGAAACCCAAGAAGACTGCCCACTGAATGCGGGGCTTGACCTCAGGATGTGAAATCATGATCTGAGCCAAAATCAAGAATGGGACACTCAACTGACTGAGCCACCCAGGTACCCCACAAAGAACTATTTTATGAGCAAACAATCCTTACCTAATTTATTGGCTAACTGTGAACTTGCTCAAGTTGCTTCATATTTGGGGCGCTCAGTTCCCTCATCTGTAAAATGATGTGTCTTTACATCATTCTAGATGTATCTCTAAGGCTACTCCCACTCAGGGGTTCATGATAAGTACTATGGATAGACAGAAATTGGCCTTGTTAGAGCTCTCCTCTGTAAAGTGGACCACTTATTCTAGAAAAAGTCTGGGATGGTCAATGTACCTAATTTAGAAATTTATCTGTAATGGTCTTTTTTACTTAGGACTTTATGGCAACAACATGTATTAGTTTAGAATAGCTGACCAAAACTGACAAATTTCTTTTTAAGGAATTCAGTGTTTATGAACAATATTCCTTAAGAGGCTTGTTTCCTCTACCACCTACTACAAAATGTTGTAGTTATTATTGCCACCTGATGATATTGGAGGATGAATAGCTTCTCATTCCGTGTACACTATGCTGAGGCTATACATATATATGTTCTGTGTTTTCACTATTCTGAACACTATCTATAGTTTGAAAAGGAGACAATGAGCAAGTTCTCCTCTCTCCATGTTTTTTAATTTGAAAGTTTGTCATTGTGCAATCTATGTTAGCCAGACTCTTTGTTGGAAGTGATTAAAATGCAACTCAAATGCTTACATATATGTGTGTGTGTGAGTGTGTGTGTGTGCAAAAAGTTCATGCAAGGAAATTATGGGATAGACAGGGCTGGGGCTAGCCATATAGGATGATGGAAATTCTTTCAGTACTCTGTCTCTCACTTCTCGTTCTTTCTACATGTCAACTTTATCCTGCAGGGGATAGGGGAGTATATGGTCGCCAGTGTCTCTGGGGACATATTCTTATAGTTCTTGGCAAGAAAAGACAGAAGAAGCCAAGAAGAACTGTGATTGGACTGACTTAAAGGACACGGCTGTCCTGACCCATCACTAGGGCCAGCTGCATGGGGTGCGGTGAATGGCTTGGTCAGGATGGGGAGTGGGCACTTCCTCCATAATAAGGAAGAAGAGTTCTTCAGTGGAAGGGAAGCTATGTTATTACTGGAAGGAGGGCAGGGGCCTGGGTAGACACAAATAATGGATGTTCACATGATAATCAGTTTCCTGTAGATGATGATGAAGATATTTTTATGTGTAGAGAACTTTACAATTTATAAAACACTTTCACATACACCATGTCTGTTGATTCTCACAGAAATCCCATGAAATTTGGTTACTATTCCCATTTTACAGATGAGAAAACAAGCTCAGAGTCCAGCTCGCATGTGCTGTAGTGGTGATTAAGCGCTTAATTAATAGTTAACATAATTTAAAAGTATCTTCCAAACTTTAAGTGGGCTTTTTGCATTGTCACCCTGTAGACAAATGTGGTTCCATTATGTTTTAATATTTCTGAAAAATGTTTGTATAACAAAATAGTATTTCTTTTAAAGTTCATTCCTGGGGTACCTAGGTGGCACAGTGGGTTGAGTGTCTAACTCTTGGTTTGGCTCAGGTCGTGATCTTAGGGTCGTGGTATCGAGCCCCATGTCGGGCTCTGCGCTCAGTGTGGAGAGAGATTCTCTTTCCCTCTCTCTCTGCCCCTCCCCCCGCTCTCTCTCTCAAATAAATAAATAAATAAATCTTTAAAGTTCATTCCTAAGCAGGTGCAAATGTCTTAAAATGTCTACTTATAACCTTCCTTACATTCCCTTCACCCAAATTTGCTATTTTTCCTTCTACAATCTCCCAATGTCTTGATCTTTCTTGCTCACTGACAAAACCTAAAGTGAATGAGGAGCATGCATTAAGCAGCCCAGTTTTGTCTTCTATATCATTCAATGTCTCCAGCCTTGAGTATGTAATGTGACTGTCTCAGTTTAGAGTGATTCAGTCTTAGTGGCACTAGTTTTATGTGTAAGCTTTTTATTTTTGATTCTTGTGGTATTTCATTAAATGAATGAATGCATTTCAGTAAGTCCAGTCCATGGTCAAGGGGAGGGGACTGCACAAGAGCATGGATACCAGGAGGAAAGACTCACAGGGGGCCATCTTAGAGGCTGCCTACCGCATCCAAGTTGCCAATGACCCATTTCTTACCAATACCAACAGGCAATTTTCTGTCCTCTGCTCACTGAAGCTCTCAGTGGCATTTGATACAGCTGATTACCTCTTCCATAAGACATTGAGTCTCTAGGTTTCCGAGACAGCATATTGGTTGGGTTTTCCTCATTAATGACTTCTTCTCTACTGACCTCTAAATATTAGAATGCCTGAAGGCTCTTCCCTTGGCCTTCTAATTTTGATATCCACATTCTTAGGTGATCTCATTCTACCCCACAGCTTTGAATCCCATCTAGGTGCTGACAAGTCTCAAATCTGTGGTGCTCCAGTACCTTTCTGAAAAGCTCTAGAATTATATATCCAATTGCTTACTCTATTTCTATTTCCACTTAGATGTCTGATAAGCATCTCAAACTTCACTTATCTAAAGAAGTACTATTGATTTCTCCCAACTCTGCCTTCCTTCCCCATCATCTCCTACCCTAATATCCCCCACTGCTCAAATAAACATCCTGGATTTCATCTGGTGCTTGACCTTGATGACAGTGGATGCACCTGTCAGGGAATGAGAGTTCTGATTCTGTTCAAGTTTTAGAGATTTGTGGAGCATGAGCTTTGGAAAGACAAAGAACATTACTAGAATAATAGCTACTATTTATAAAAATACTACTGGATACCTGGCATTATTCTAGGTGAATTAAATTTATTTACTCTTTTAATGTAGTCCTTCCAACAATTATAAAAATAGGTATTATTATCCTCATTTTGTAGATGAGGAAACTGAGTCTCAGAGGGTTTCATGAAGGTTGTATTTAATTAAGGTCTCATTGTTGGTAGCACCTAGGATTAAGTTCAACGCAAGTGACAGTAGTGACTAAAACACGTCAGATTTATTTTCCTCCCACAGGCCACATGGGGCTAGTACAGTGGCTTCATCTCCATCCGACTCTGTGGCTCATGTTGCTCTCTGTCCTCCACAAAATGTTTCCATCTGATGGTCTAAGATGGTTGCTCTAGCATCAGCTTTCTGTTGGCAGAAAGCAAAAAGAGAGGGGGGAGAGAAACCTCTTAAGGACAGTTCTTGGAAGTTACACTACCTGACTTAGTCCATCAGGCGGCTCTAGCAACTTAACCATAAACAGTGTGGCTTATAAACAATGGAAGTTTATTTCTCACAGTTCTGGGAACTGGGAAGACTAAGATCAAGGTCCCAGCAGATCTGTTGTCTGGTGAGAGCCCTCTTCCTGGTTCATAGACAGCTGTGTCCTTATGTAGCAGAAGAGGCAGGGAGCTCTCTGGGGTCTCTTTTATAGGGGCCCTAATCCCATTCAGGAGGGCTTCATCCTTGCTGAACTAATCACCTCCCAAAGGCCCCACCTCCTAATACACATTGTGGGTTGGGATTTTAACATGTGAATTGAGAAGACACAATCGCAACCACCAAGCCCATGAAGCAAACATTCGATCTATCGCAACCACTGACTAGAACTTAATCTCCAAAGCCTTGCACAGCTGCAAGGGAGACCGGAAATGTAGTCTGCCACAATAGGGATGCAAACCCAGGGCTGTGTGGTTCTTGAGATCACAACCTTTCTGTCATCCCACACTCTGCCTCTGAGTACCTTAGTGACTGAGGGTTCCAGAGACAGCTTTACCATGTATCCTGTGGCAGCCTGTGTGCCCCTGAAACTCAGCCTCTGTCACATATGCTACAGGTGAGGGCTTGGGTATTTCCTCAGCTTCTTGCTCCCTCAGGATTTTGAATGCCTTTTTATTTAAGTAAGCTCTATGCTCGATGTGGGGCTTGAACTCACAACCCCAAGATCAAGAGTCACAAGCTTTACTGACTGAGCCAACCAGGTGCCCCTTGAATACTTTTATATACCCATCTCATATGTTATAATTACTTGTTTTCAGTTTTCATGAATCAAACATGGGCTAATTGGTAATGTTTATTACATGAATAACTGACTAAACGAACAGCACAATTTTGTTTCTGTATGTCTAGCACATTGTCTGGCCTTTTACAGATATTCAACAGATACATGGACGGGTGGATGGACGGATGGATGGATGGGTGGATGGATGGATGGAAAATCAACAGCTTTCCTAATTCAACATTTTTTCTTATTTTAGATAAGCACAGTCTACACTCTCAGCTAATCCCTTTGCCTTCAGGGCTGGGAGAAGAGAGAGAAAAGAAAAAAGAAAACAGGAAAAGGAGACGAGCTATGCTTATACAAATTCTCTCATCCCCTACTTCCTTCACTCACTTTAGTATTGATGCCACAATTATGAATTTTTCTATTCAAGTGGACCTTGATAATACGTCCTGGGAAATGTCTTGAGGATGCCACATTCAAGCCTGAATGGCCAATGTATTAATGTTTCAGAATTTAGGAATATTTGGAGAAGTCGCAACTAATTTTGTTCAGTGAAGGCATACATACTTTCACTTTGTGACATCTTCTTCACTACATAAAATTTTATATTTCAAAGCCCTAAAGATGAAATAAATTTTTAAAAATCCCCTACGAGGTAGTATTGGTAAATTCACGGTTATTTCAACCCCATAAAGAAGTAAACATCATCACATTCCTCATGAAAAACTCCAGCAAGAGCCATTGGCATGGTCTGAATATAAACATCTAGCAACTAAATGACTTTATCAAGCTACAATCCCTGTGCTCAGCGATTTAGAGGAAATCAGCAGCTTAACCAAGGTTTGTTTTTTTTTTTTTTTTTTTTTTTTTTTTTTTTTT
>NW_022589770.1:1092702-1214104 GCF_004348235.1 Phoca vitulina | reverse complement strand
TTTTTTTTTTTTTTTTTTTTTTTTTTTTTTGCTGAGCAATTGGGGGCCAAAAATAAAACACTATTACATCAAACTGCCGACAAACAAAAATCTGAATAAGTTCGCTGTATTCTCAGGGCATTTCTGTACCTAATGAGCACAGCTGAGCCCAAAGGCGTCAAGATGTTCCTCGCCATTAGGCAATGGGGTGGAGGATTATCCAATAATTCCTGGGTGGTCATCGTGAGTTCTTTTGGGTAAAATAAGGGGAAGGTCAAAAGAGGATGCAAATATTTTTTAATCAATGAAAGAGGGAACTAATACATTCCTCTGACCTTTTTGATTGCAGGGAAGATACATTATCTGCATTAATTAGCATGTTGAAAAATTCCTTCTGGATTGCCAAGTCCCTTCCTATGAGTACTGGGAAATAGGTTTGTAATATGATGTGCAGCAAACTGTCATAGTTTTTTGGACTTTGTCTCTGAGTACAAATGAAATGTGAAACAGCTTAGCGAGTTGTGTTGCATTAGTCTTTCTAATTGGTGAAAAAGGTTAACATTTGTCTAAGAACATTAGTGCACGGTGCTTGGGTTTTGAAATGCCAGTTTGCTCAAGATACTGGGTGTTGTTAAAAGGAAATACTTTGGGAGGTAATATAAATCATTATCATCTCTAGCATAGTTCTCACTTGTTGAACACTAAAAAATGATTTCATTTAATCCTTGGAGGGAAGTACAACTGGTGTTATCACCATTTAACAGATAAGAAAAATGGAGGATTGAAGGAACTAAGTAATTTGCCCCTAAACCACAAAGAAGGTAAAGTCAGGATTTGAACCCAGGTCAGTCTGACTTCCAGAGCCAATATCCTTTACCACTCGTCAGTACTCCCTCAGCTTTTGTCCTTCTAACTGGGTGCCATTTTGAGGGTTACTTAGCTTTTTCTCTGCCTCAATTTCCTGGTCTGCAAGAGGGAACAAGAATAATTTTGTGTTATTGGGATTGTGAGGATTGAATTATATACTGGATATAAAAATGCCTTATTCCACATACCATGCTATTATTATTCTTTTAAATTATCACATTCGAGGGTTGGGAAGAATCTAATTATCACCTGCTTTTCTCATTTGGTGAGGAGGAGGAATAACTGAGTAAATGTTATTTATTGCCAACAGAGCTCACATTCATGGTTCCAGAATGCTAGAACTTGGAAGACTCCACAGGAAGCCGCCTTTGTAGTAACTGATGAGGAAACTGAGACCCAAAGAGCCAAGTCATCCTTGGGGTCGTAGACTGGGAGAACCATGCCCTTGGTGAAACTATTTTCAAAGCTACTGATGAGCCTCTCCATGTGAGTACAATGAACTCTTAGCTCCTTTTCTTGTATTTTATTGTTTAAATGTGCCACCAGCAATGAGTTATCAATCAAATATATGCTATGTCTAACATTTTTTCCTATTTATAAATGTGAAAAATGAAATTTTTACTTTCTGAAAACTTAAAAACCCATAGCCTGTGAAAACTTACCCTTTTCTCTGAAGTATATTAAAAGACACATAGTACAGTGCTTGCTTCGGCAGCACGTACACTAAAATTGGAATGATACAGAGAAGATTAGCATGGTCCCTGCACAAGGATGACACGCAAATTTGTGAAGCATTCCGTATTTAAAAAATAAATCAATAAAAAATAAAAGAAACATAATACAGAATACTTTTGAAAACCAATTTGAGAGCAAATCTAGAGTGATCGCAATTCTGTTTTGATATATATTATTTAAAGCTTTGGGTTTTATAAAGGTATTCATTTTTACCTTGCAAGTCCTATAAATAACTATTAAAAACAAGAATTCTTGGGGTGCCTGTGTGGCTCAGTCGGTTAAGTGTCCGACTCTTGGCTTTGGCTCAGGTCATGATCTCAGGGTCATGAGATCGAGCCCCATGTTGGGCTCCATACTTGGCTTGGAGTCTGCTTGAGATTCTCTTTCTCCTTCTCCCTCTGCCCCTCCCCCCACTCATGTGTGCCCTCTCTCTCTCCCAAATAAATAAATAAATCTTTAAAAAAACCAAGAATTCTCAGTTAAAATGGGCAACAAACACACATCCTCATTATATTTGATTTCTAAACATTGGTCACGAAATGGAAAGGGCCTGAGATTTGAATCTATTATGTTCTCAACACTTTAAAACATTCTTATTTAATCATCACCAAGCCCATGAAGCAAATATCATGCCCATTTTGAAATGAGACAATGGAGGCTCAGAGATGTTTAGTAATTAATTTACTGAACATTATAGAGCTACAAGAGGCAAAGCTGAGATTATAACCCGACTCTTTATGATTCCTGAAGCTCAGGGTTTTTCCATTATTCTAGTTCGCTTTGAACAAAATGCATTTGAGATTTATCTTTACCATACACGGTATTTCCCATCCCACTTTTCATTGTACCAATCATATCAGTCACAGTCCAGGCAGGGGAAGAGGAGCTGTGTATTTTGGAAATCATGACTTTGGTTGAGGGATTAGAGCTTGCATGACTGTGGGGAGTTGCAAAGGAAGGCCTGGGTGGGGGCCGGGGGAGGGTGGTCCCTGGGTCAGAGAACAATCTCTAGGCACTTTCTCAGAAGCACTGTTAATACACACGGTAAGTCAGAGCTTGTGGGAGAATCTAAAACACTTTGTGCGTCTGGCTGCCAGCATGGGATTGCAGAGAAGAACCTCGTGGAAGGGTCTGTGGAAGCTGCCACCCCTACATCTGCAGCCAGGTACGTGGTGCTCATCTCACCTACAACTTGGGGTGTGCATGCTTATGGGGGAAGGCACACTCAACAGCTGACAGACAGGAGCCCTCATGATCTCTGGAGGGTCGATCTTGTCAGCCTCAGCCCAAACTTTACCCCCTTTTTCTTTAGCTCTTCAAATTGTATTTGTCCTGTAGGTTGTGTGTCAGAATCCAATGGGATGAAGAATGGGACAGTGCTGAGCACAGTGCCTGGCACAAAATAGATGATCAGTGATCACTCTACTTCTGGGTTTTAAACAACAGCACGTGCTGCAGCTCGTTGAAGCAGAGGATGAATTTATTGCAGGTCATTAGGTAGCTCAGAGAATTTCTGGGAGGGCTGGATCCACTGGAGGGCACATGGATAGAAACAATATCAAACTACCCATGAGTTTGTATCAGAGGCTGCCCTCTTGCAGCCTTTTCTAGGCACAGATATCATAAAAAGCAAAGCTGATTTTGGGCCCTGGATTCCAGAATTGCCACCCCCGTTGTTCCCAGAAACAGAGGCCTGTGTTATTGGCCACCGCAGGAAATGTGTTTCATGCTCCTGTATGCTCACCCTGCTCTCTTCTAAATCAAATCTCACATGGGCGTGTCTGCCCAGCAGAGCCTGGGTCACACACCTGTGCCCTTACTGCAAGGGAGGCTGGGAAAGCAAGGGAGAGAAAGGGGTAATTTGTCTAAGACTGACGCTCTCTGCAGGTTGCCTTCTACACCATGAGTTCCTCCCCTGGAAACTTGCTGGAAACTGGCTATAGCCCAGTGGCTTAAGGCAGTCAACTCTGGCCAGCCATGAGGCTCAGACGCTAGCACTCTGATCATACCCAGGGAAGGGCTGGTACTTCTGCAGTCTTGAATGCTGCTTGGTTGCTGGGGTTCAAGCAATAGTTTACCGTATCCTACAACTACAACTGTGAGCCTTGGTCCCCAGCTTCCACGTTATACCAGAGGAAGGCCTGATGTTCCCCAAAGCCATGAAAGATGAGGGTAGGGCTGGAGCCAGTTTTCTACCATGCCATGTTACTACGGCCCACTGACCCCTAATTACCTGATGAGAGGGGCCAGTGCTTTTCTAATCATGTACTTCATAAGCCCCATGGCCCAAGATTAAGGTCACTCTCTGGGATTCTCCTGTCTGGCCTTGTTAATCTTTGTGCAAATGCCTTAGAACTGCTGAAAAACAAACTGAGGTATATGAAACATGTTTAAGAGCTTCCTTGAGCAAGAATTGATTTGAATTGGGCAGTGCCAAATGGGAAGTGGTTAGGAGCACTCTGCCCACAGAGGCCAGGGGAAAAACTTAATAGAGAAAGTGTAGAAATTATGTGATTGGCTATAGCTTAAAGCCTGTTTGGCTGTTTATGGTTGGCTGTCTTTAGTATTTTGATTTCATAACCTTGAGGCATTTGTGAAGGTTAAGGTGTAGATTTTGGTCTGCTTATGTTGGCCGCCAGGGTGTTAGAGTCACTCCTCTCTATTGGCCTCCTTGTTTAATGAGTTTAACAGAATGCAGTGGGTGATAGGGACCAGTGAACGTGCAACTGCTTCTATTTTTGTGAGGTCTGTTCACTTATTCAGTCAGTCCTTGTGTGTGTATTGAGTGGCATTTTCCCTTTTTGCACCGGTGCAAATGTCTGGTTTCCACCTTTGGGAGGGTGGGACTCTTCATGTGGAAAATTACCCAAATACGGGAAAGGTGCTCAAAGATGTTGGGTGGCCACAAAGCCTGACAGGTATCCATTACCCTAATAAATACCAATTCCTAATTCATTCCCCTTTCCTCTTCCTTACTGGCGTATTCCATGTGGACTCCATGACCTTAAGAGAGTAGATTTTGACATCAGGCATGCCCGTGCAGGCTTGGGTCACAGTTTGGCTGCTGTTAAAACCAAT
This sequence comes from Phoca vitulina, assembly GCF_004348235.1. NCBI lineage: Eukaryota > Metazoa > Chordata > Mammalia > Carnivora > Phocidae > Phoca > Phoca vitulina. The sequence continues at coordinate 1,209,445 of NW_022589770.1, read as the reverse complement.
GTGGCCTTGGGCAGTTAGCATGATCTCAGGAGTCTCAGTTCCCCATTCCAGGAAGGCTTCTCTCAAAGGGTAGTTGTCATGATTAAATGAAAGTATGCAAAATCTTACCAGTATGTCAAGCACACAATAGACATAGGAGATACGCCAGTGATTCTTAAAAGAAGACTTCAAGAAAAGTTCTTTCCTGCTCTTGACTCTTTAGGGCTCAGCCTGATGATAGTTCATTGTGTTATTTTGCTAACACTCACCCAAAAACTAAGTTCCAGTGGCAATTCTGGGAAATCTACTCTTCACCAAAGTGGGGGCAGGGAGGAGAGAGAGGACTGGAAAAATATGGAAGGCTCAAGTTCACTCCTATTTATCGTAAGTAGACGACAAGCTTCCTCAATCTGAAAGTCCAAAAGTGCAAGGCAGTGTGGCGGCAGGCCAAACTGGGCCTGGGGGTCCCAGTCCATCGTAGAATTCCAGCATTACTTCTTACTACCTATGGGGCCTTGGGCACTGGAACTTGAGACCCACTCACTTATTCTTTCAACCAGTCACTCAGTCAACAAATGCTTATTGATCATCTGTGTGCCAGACTGTGGACTGGTGTGAACAATACAGAAAATTCTGTAAGGGAGACCGATGTGGGGGCAAATACTCCTGACTCACCGTGAATGGTGTGACAATAAGGGTGCTTACAAGCTAGAGCAATGGCACATAACAGAGAACTTTAGTCTTTCTGGGTGCAGGGAATGACTCAGAGAAGGCCACACAGAGTCAGCAACATTACAGGTGGGTTTTAAAAACTGAGTAGGAATTTTCAAGGCAGACAGTGGGGAAAGGACATTCTATACAAGGAGAAAAGACTTTCCCCTTACAACAGATTAATCCTGACCTTACAGAAATCAGAGGGCCTAGGTAATCAATACCCAGCTATTTTTTAATGGATAAAGCCTTTAACAACAAAAAGCTCCTTATCATCCAGGGCAGCGGCAGTGACAATGACCAGAGTACCACCAGAGCTGTTAAGTGTCAGTTCACAGGATCTGGTCTGGGCAGAACAGGTGCTCTCTCTACGGAATGAAGGCTCACTCTGGAAGAGAATATTGATGCGGTCACTTGCCTTGGTCCCTGGACCTGTCACACTCCTGTTGTAAATATCATAATACCAATCAACTTTATACTGGTGAGCTGGGTCTCTAGAAAGGATTAGAATTCAAAAATAGGACAAGAGTGTAAGGTAAGGTAATCACTCTATTACAATTAAGTCAGAAGGGAAAGAGGAACAGAAATGGGCTATGTGAATTAGTATTTATGAGATGTATGAGTATAGTTATAATGTATCCGATATAGTAAACCAATATAGTTTTATTTCCTCCCTAAGTCATGTTCCTGTACAGTGTTTTGCCTCCATGGCTAAACCGTAAGGCTCACTGCTATAGGAGAAGACAGAACAAATCCTACCTAGGAAAAAGAGCCATTGAGTTTCAAAGTCTATAGCAAGTCTTGAAAATAAGACTTTTTCTAAATAAAAATGTTTCTGTCATAGACAAGGAGAACAGATCAGTGGTTGTTAGAGGGGAGGGCAGTTGGACGGTAGGCAAAATGGGTGAAGGGGTCAAGAGGTACAAACTTCCAATTATAAAATAAAAAAGTCATGAGGATGTAATATACAGCATGGTGACTATAGTCAATAATATCGTAGTGTATACTTGAAAGTTGCCAAGAGAATGAAATCTAAAAGTTCTCATAACAAGAAAAAAAATTTTTTTCTATAATTGTCTACGGTGATGGTTGGTAACTAGACTTACTGTGGTGATGATTTCTCAGTGTATACAAATATTGAATCATGTTATACAGCTGAAACGAATATAAGTTATATGTCAATTATACCTCAATTTAGAAAAATGGAATGGAATGCATAAAATTTCAGATACCTAATGATCTATATTTGTAGAGAAGTGTGATTTTAGTTTACTTATGATATGCTTATTTGCACAGAAAAAATATAGGCATTTATTAAACAAATTGAAATATTTGTTCTTGCAAAATAAATAAATACAGATAGGGGAGTTTCTAAATTTCTTAAACTCCCATTCGACAGATCAAGTGTCAATCAAGATTCTGCTTAGGGAGTTTCTTAGTCAGTTTGGGCTGTTATCGCAGAATACTGTAGACTGAATGGCTTCAGCAAAAAACATTCATTTCTCATAGTTCTGAAGATGGGAAGTCTGAGATCAGGATGCCTTCAGGGTCGGCTTCTTGGTGAGGGCTCTCCTCCTGGTTCACAGCCCACTTCCTTCTTGCCGTATCCTCACACGGGGGAGAGTGAGCTCTGGAGGCTTCACCTCTGTGTAAGGCCCTAATGGCATCTGACCTCATTGAAACCTAATTACCTACCAAAGGCCCCAGTGAGGACCATCCCATTGGAGATTAGGGATTCAACATATGAATCTAGGGCTTCACCGTCACAGGGAGGCACTACTCAGGATGTGATGGAGAGGAAACAAAACGTCCAGCCCTTCTTGCTCAGGTGGGCTGCAACGGGAGGGAGGCAGAGATGGAGCCAGGCGGAGGCATGTTATGATTCTGTTTTCCCTTCTTGAAGCTGCACTCTGATAGGAGACCTCAGAAATATCCAGCTAGGTATGAGAAAATTATGGGAGTTAGAGGTGGCCAGTGATGCAGGTCAGAATATGTCAAGGCGACATGTGGTGCCTGGGCATAATGAACATTTTAAGATGAAGCAGTTTGAGAAATGGCAGAAGCAGGAAGGACTCTCAGACCTCCCACGTCTCTACCCAAGCAGGTCCTTAAACCCTCATGTGAGAGGTGTCTTCCCTATGCCGGGAGGAAAGGAGCAAGCTTGTCTCTGCAGACGAGGGGTGATGAGAAGAATCTGGATGAACAGAATTTGCTAAGTTTCCCCCGCAGCTTACTACCTTTAGCTCATACCCTTTTGTCCTATTACATCTTCCCTCATATAAACATGCACAAGTTTCACTGTTCCTTTGGGTCTTCATTTCCTTATGAAGGCTCCGGTGTTACATAAAATTTATATTAAATAAATGTGTATGCTTTTCTTTCATTAATCTGTCTTTTGTCAACCAATTTACATGGCCTCAGAGGGAGAACCCCGCAGAGTAGAAAAAAAGGGAATTTTTCCTCCCCTACAATGGCTTCCGACGTGATGCTAGAGGAAAGCTGTGAGCCTGAAGAGATCTCATGTGTGACCTCTTCCACTATGACACAGAGTGGTGGAAGGTGATTGAGGAGTGTGAAGTTGTACTCTGTGAGGTGCTCCATGACTTGTCTGGTGTTTAGGGAACCCAGACGTTCCCTCACGTCTTAGTGAGTGGGTGCGCATGTTCTGAGAGAGCCCCAGAGCTGTGCAGCGTCAAAGAAGCCCCTATGCCAAGACTTTGTAACTGAAGGAAGATGGCTGAGACTATGGGTATCATTTGTGAGAGGCAGCATGTCATCTCAAAATGTCTACTGGGTCATACCTCAGGGGTTGCTGGCCTGGAGGCTAAGCAGACCAGACATGTGACATCGGAGACCTGCAAGGATCTAGGACCTCAGTACTTGAAATGTATCCAAAGACCAGCAGCATCAATATTACCTGGGATCTTGTCAGATGTGCAGAGTCTTGGGTTATCACCCCAGACTCTGTGAATGAGAATCTGTACCGTAACAAGGTACACAGATTATTCACATCACATTTAAGTTCCAGAAGCCTTGATCTAGAAGACATTGTGTGAATCCAAGGGCTCTGCCTCTCCTTTACAATCCACCATGAGATGTATAGCACAGTCACCCTCTACAGCCATGTGCTGTCTTAGGGAAGAGCAAAAGAAGGGGGAGAAAATGCGAAAGACTCAGCATTATCCAAAATAGACTCAGTTATCTGAAGAGACTCTCTGAGTTCCTGAATTGGGTCAAGTTTCCTGGGTTGGACCAAAACTGGTCCCCTAAGGTTAAATCAGCGGTAGAAAAATAACAGAACTACATTTTCTTTGATTAGCGCCTTTTGAGGGTAATGGTGTTCATTTTTTTTATTAGTCATGATTCTTTCTCACCCAGATCAGATGAATAATGTACACATTGTGTGGTTTCTCATTTGCTGTTTCATATTGCTCACTTCCTTTTATAGTCTTTTGTGCATTTAAACTTTTTTGACTCCCCTCTACATGAGTGAATCGATGGGTCTATGACGTGAAATATTTTTGTAAATTTGCGTAACAGGAGACCCCGCTTAAAGCCAGTTTTTTTTTTTTTCCCCTGCCCTGAGATTCAGTCAAGCCTGGACATGTCTGCACAACTGCTAGAGAAGACTAGCAGGACTCTATTTATTTGAGGAACTAAAAGTCCTCATAATAGAGAATTCATCTTAAGGGAAAAGAGTAGAAGTAAAGGACAAAAGGAGCACTGAGTTTCATAGTATATATAGCAAGTCTTGAATTAGGCTTTTTTGGTAAAACAGTTTCTGAACTTTTTCAACATTTTATTTAATAAAGTGCCAGGCCTCAAATAAAGTTTTGAGTTAAGACTTGTTTGAAAAACTAGTTATATGTATATCCGACTCATCTCCCTCCAAGCATGCACACCCTTGTTTTGCAACACATTCGGTGACTACTTTATTCATTATTTTATATCATTCTGTGTCTTTTATTTTTAGCCATATGCATGAATTATTTTATGTTAAAATAAACTGTTACACATATACACATACACAAAGTGCCAGGCTTGTGGGTCTCAATTATACTTAGAGGGGCACAACCCAGGATCTGACAGAGAGGGAAAGCAAAGCCCAGCCTTTCTGGCTCAGTTGGTTCAAGGAGAGTAATGCAGGATCAGAGGTGAGGAGTATTTCTCAGACCGCCTCTTACCAGTTCAAAGATATGAGAGCCCATCAGGCATAACCTCCTTCAACTTCCCAGTATTTTCTCCATAAACACTTTTATTTATTACCCATCCTCAGCAACTTTTCTCTTGTCTCAAGGCATGTGATGTTGCACCTTTTGTGAAATGACCTTCACCCTTGACCCTATCCCTCTCACCCTCTTTAGAGCCTTGGCTGTTGTTGGGGAGGAACAACCTTGCCTTTACCCCTCTTGGGTTCGGGCCTGGAGGCATGCAAAATAAACTAACAAAAGACAAATTAACAGGAGTAAGGCACAATATTTTATGAATATTTATTTGCACAAGCGTTCGTGGAAAAGAATTGAAATTCAAGAAAGCTATTGGACTCTATTGGGGGCTTATATACCATTTTAATGAAGGAAAGGAGGTTTGAGCATCAAGAGAAGATTGAGCGTCAAGGAGTGAAATCTATGGGGGGAATTAATAGAATATAAAGGTTATTTTAGTAAAGTTTGTTTATGAAAACTCATCTTGCTATTGATTGTCTATCTCTGATGGTAAGAATTGCTCTTCTCTTCCTGATGGTGATGGGGGCAGCTTCACAAAGAGAAATTTATGCCCTGTTTTTTAGGCCGATAAGAAGAGGGCAGAGAACTCTTCCTGCATCTGTTGATTCTCAGTTGCTGTCAGCTTGAAATAATCCTTATGCCAACGTGGCCTCTTTGGGGGTGGCATATTTGGATCTCTTCACTGTATCAAGCGTACCTTTCCTCTGTTATAACTTCATTTCCTTCCCCAGTTGCTTATTCCTCTCAGCTTGTAAACATGCTCAAATCTTTCTCATCTAAGGATCCATCCTTCTCGTGGCCCTTCCACATTCATTCAAAATAATATTTATTCAGGGTTTACAAGCACAGACACTGATCTAGGTGTTGAGGACATTGTGGGTGAATAATACAGATACAGTCCTTGTCCTCTTGAAATGTATAGTCTGTTGTCCAATCTCATTTCCTTTTTTTTTTTTTTTAAGATTTATTCATTTCTTTGAGAGAGAGAGAGTGCGCGTGCGTGCAAGCAGGGGGAGGAGCAGAGGGAGAGGGACAAGCAGACTCCACGCTCAGCGTGGAACCTGACGTGGGGCTCCATCCCAGGACCCTGAGATCATGACCCGAGCTGAAGGCAGATGTTTAACCGACTGAGCCACCCAGGTGCCCCTAAATATTTTTTTTAATGATTCCCTTTTTCCATCCCTAACATCAGGTTTCTAGATTGGCCGCAATCATCTCTGGCTCATCAGTGGTCATTATAACTGGTCCTCCTGCCTCTGGTTTCAGCTCCATCAGATCCCTCCTCCAGATGTCAGCTATAAAGGTCACTCGATGCTTTTGACCCCTCAGAGACTCTCCATTTCCTATAGGATAAAGTCCAAATTCCCCAGTGGGGCCTCACACTTTTGTCACTGCCTTCATCACCAACCTCCCCTCCCTGATTTGTTCTCTGTCCTTGCAGCTTCTACATACATCATGTCCAGTGTGTGTAACTGCTTAAGCTCATAACTGCCAAGAACATCCTTTCTAGGGCTCTTTTTGCCCATGGACACCTGGCTATATTTCCTAGCCTCATTTTTCAAGTTTTGGCTTTTTGGCTTCTTGCTACCTACTCTAAAAAGTCTTTCCAGGTTTTTCCCTTTCCTTTTTTTTTTTTTTTTTTTTAAAGATTTTTTAAATTTATTTGACAGAGAGAGAGAGCACACGCAGGGGGAGTGGCAGGCAGAGTGAAAAGGAGAAGTAGGCTCTCCATTGAGCAGGGAACCCCACACGGGGTTCAATCCCAGGACCCTGGGATCATGATCTAAGCCTAAGGCAGACGCTTAACCGACTGAGCCACCCAGGCATCCCAGTTTTTCCTCTTCCTGAAGGGAGGGATGGGTGTCCTTCCTCTATGCTCCCGTAGTGGTTGTATGTATCACTGTAGTTAAGCATCACTATGCTATTATTTTATAACTACTCATTCTGTCTTTCTCACCAAGCTTTGAGGTTCTTCAGAAAAGTGTTTGGAGCATAGTAGGAACTCAATAAATATTTGTGGAATAAGGCATGATCTGCACTTTTCCATCACTAGATGAGATTCCCGGGACTATAGACATGGAACTTAGTCCTAACTGGTTTTATTGCATAGTGTCTTTGGATAACCAGCATCTCCACCGAGAGATGAGATGTTAATGGCCCTACCTTAGCCTTCCACTCACTGCTTCATTAAGCCTGTCTTATGGTGGGAAATATACTTCACCCATGGCTCTAAGAAAAACACCCATGATGCACATTCATTATCACTTGTTTTTAATTCCTGCCTAGATCATATCCCAGCACACTGGTTTCTCTTTCCATTGAGAATAAAATCAGACATTTAAGGGTGAATTTGGGAGTTAGGTAAACAGATAAGGCTAAATTTGAGAAAGAAACCATGTGTGTAACATGCCATTGAGACTTTCAGTGTCTGAGACCTAAGGTTATATTTGTCCACTTATCCAATTAATTTTATATAAATGTGTTTTTACATTTTAAGCATCCTTTGAAAACTACCACATAGCTTCACAGAATGAGGATTGATCACAGAATGGAAATGCTTACTATGGGGTGTCATGAAGGTATTCAAACGCCCAGTGCAAGGACTGAGGGCAGCAGTTAGATGTTGGGTAAACCCTCTGTGGAAATCCACATCCTCCTTACATGTGCACAGATGCAAATGTTCTAGCTGGAAAAGACCTTAGGGATTATTTTGGTGAACTCTCACTTTACAGATTCAGAAACCGAACCCATTAGAGGTTTAAGTCAGTGTTCTCAGTGTTCCATGGACAGTGCCGGGAAGCAGTATGTCCTGGAGAAAGGGTTACAAATGTGAATTTTCTGTTTCCATACCATCAGCAGGAATTTGACTGACGTGTGGGTTGGAAATCAAGGGCTTCAGTAAGTTGCCAAGTTATCCTCCTCTTTTCCACTGAATTCAGGTAGGACCCTCACCCTGCCACACCAGTTTCTTGTGATTCTTTCCACTTTTGTGCTATTCATAAATTGGATAAATAAATCATTCTTGTTTACATCCACACAGTTTATAAAAAGTTCACAAAGACAAGACTGCATTAGAGCCTTTCAGCTTACATTAGAGTTTCCTTTGCATTATATCCCTTTGGGGTTCTTCATTGCCTGATTGATAATCCTCCCAGCTGAATTTTATCCAGTGTTTATTTCTCTATCTTGTCCCAAATGATGTCATGAAAGATGACCAATGCCTGGCTGACACTCAGAGCACTGTATCTACCTTTTCCCTCAACTTGCAGGCTTATGAAACTATCAGAACATCCTTTTTAAAAATTAAGATGAAATTGTTTTTTATTTCTTAATATTCTCTTTCCTCAAAGTCTCTCCTGTTTTTTTTTTTTAATCTTTCTCTGACAATGACTTCTGCCATTCATTGACTCTTCCCCTCTGTTTCTTGTAGCCCAGTTTGTTTGTTTTTTTTTAATCACTTCTACATACTCATTATTCTACATACCGAGGTGGTTTCATCTAGACCAATGACTTCAACCACCATCTATTTGCTAATGACTCCAAAATCTCCAGCCACCCTGTCCAAAATGTAAGTCCCATATTCTCAGCTATACCTGGTGATTGGCGGCAGCCTTGTATTAGAGGTACAGTCACTTTCTGTCTGCCAACACCCCCTTCTTAGAGAATGTGCCTTCCTGCAGCCCATCAGGGGTAGCCATGCAGATCACCATGTGACCTCTTCCCTCAGGCCATAGCTGATTTTACCAGAGGGGCTACCTGTTCTAAGCCAGGCCACTCAGTTTCCCTTGCCTGGAAATCCCCGGCCAGAAAGCCCCGCAACTATAAGGTGATACAGGGCTTGAGACCTTATCCAGTTGATAAATAAGCAGAGGAAGCCAGTATAGAGAGAGAATCTGGAGAATGGGGCAAATGTGCAAAGTGAAGCCAAGCAAAGTGCAATAGGATTTCAGAGAGATCGATATGGAACAGGTGGTTGCCCAAGACTTTTCTGGTGCCAATGAGACCCTGTTGTGTTGCCTTCATTGTAGTTCTTGAAATTCAGTCATTCATTTCTCAAATATTGTTTGATAACCTACTTACATCAGGAACTTTGCTATGGGCCAGAAATATTTTGCTGAATAAGAAAAATGTGGTCTCTGATCTCACACATCTTACATTTGAATCTTTTTTTCACAGTAAATTCCTTGTTACTTGCACATGTCTGAGTGAGTTTGTTTCTTGCAATCCAGTGATCCATGGTCAGTATATGACTTAATTCTTAATATATCCTAAATCAAACTTGTGATCCTCACTATGCCAGCTCCTCAAGAAAGCCCAGTCTTGATCAGTGGTATGGTGGTACACCCTTGTTTTTAAAAGCAAAAACCTTATATTTGCGTTTATTCCTCTTCTGCTTAATACATATCTAACTGATGGCCAAATACTTTGGATTCTACTTCAAAATGTCCTTTCCTTCAGATATTCCTTTTTATCCTTACTTTTATCCTCACTTTTAGATCCTCTCACCTGCAGTGTTTCAACTACCTTTTGTCAGGTCCTCCTGTTGTCAGTCTGTCCCTACGTTGGCTCATCCTCCATGATGTCACAGCACTCCCTCCTAAGACCCATTTGTCATCTTGACACCCACCCCTAAACATATCCATTGCCTCCTCTTTGCTCCAAGGACAAAGTATAAACTTCTTAAACAAGAGGCCCTACATGACCTGCTCCCAAATTCTTCTCCATTGCTCTCTCCCACAACTTGGACTCTAGTGATTTCCAACCACATTAAACACCTAGCATTTCTGAGTCTGTGTTTTCCCAATACACATTTCTTTTTGTCATAAATAATGATGAATTAAACTTGCTTATAAAAAAGTCTTTTTGTACAACCCTAATATTTTTTTAAGGATAAATGCCTAGAAATGGAATTACTGCACCAAAGTCTATTTTAAGATTTTTGATTTTAATGGTTAAATTCTTTTATTAAAGAGATTGTAACAATTTGCAATCCCATTGGTGTATGAAAATGCCATACCTCACAGACTGAATATTATCACTTTTTGACATTTGCTAATTTAATGGAATGATAGCATTTTGTTTATTTAGTCCTTTTTTTCTGTTTCTTTTCTTATGTGAGTATAGTTGACACACAATGTTACATTAATTTCAGGTGTACAACTTAGTGATTTGACAAGTTTATACATCGTGCTACGTTCACGTCAAGTATAGCCACCATCTGAACCATTACATCCCAATTACAGTATTATACTTTTTATTCCCGTGATGTACTCATTGCATAACTGGGGGCCTATATCTCCCTAATTCAACTTTTAAAAATGAATACTGACACTGAAATTGTTGTATGTTTTACTGGAGTTATCCAGATGTTTATATTCTGTATCCATTGTTCCATGAAGATTTTACTATGTTTCCTAAAGAATTGTCTGAATTCTGAGTTCATGATGGATGGATGCAAATACCTTGTCTGTCTTACTTGTAGCAAATTTTCTTCTCGGTGTTTTGGGTCTGTATTTGGTTGTGATCATTCTATTCTTTGACTTACAGAAGCCTCACATTTTCCTTTCAATTCAACCTTCCAAGCTTTCATCTTTGTATTTTCTTCAACAGCTTTTAGATTTGGAATGTCTTTATTCACAAAAGGACCACAAAGATGCTTGTCTCTCTGTTTCCAGGTTTTGATCACTTCTTACCACCTGGACTTTGCCGCAGTGTTGTCTTCAGGAAAGATTTAATTTAATTTTCTTCTGAAATTTTAGTCACACTATTTTTTTTATGATGGCCCGAAAATTTATAGCTGGTAGGGCCCATGTTCATTGACGATTCTTCCTCTTTATGGCCTTTTTTGGCATTTCACGTGTATTTTTGCCTCCATATGAATTTTATCATCACACTGTCAAATATTTTAAAAATCCCATTGAGATTTGGATTGCATTTAGACCTATAAATTAATTTGACATATTTACAATATTCATTTTTCCCATCCAGGAACATCATATGTTTTTCTATTTGATGTCCCATAGCCAGGTTTTGCAATTCTTTTCATATAGATCACGCACATAAACTTATCCCTACAATTTTGTATCCCTTTGGTTGTTAAAATAGTGAATAGGACCGTTTTGTTGTTTTTCTATTTAAAATATACTCTTGCTGATATGCAATAAATATTTCAGTTTATATTTTTGTCTCAAATCTGTACTTTAATAATTTTTCAATAGATGCTTTGTAGTTTTAAGGTTACATGATGCATTATTGATATATAGTTATTATGTTGTCTCTTCATTTTCAATAACTAGAATCTCTTTTCTTTTTCAAATATTAATATAGTGTTCAGGACTTTAAAGACAGTATTATATAATAATGGGATGGAGGGAATCTTTATCTTATTCCTATTGTTAATGGGAATGCCTCCAGTCCTTACTTTGCTGTCAAGAAAATGGCTGGCTATTGGTTTAAATTAAATATTCTTCCTCACGTTAAGGAAGCATCCTTCTATTCCTGGTTTGCGAAGTGATTTTTTTTTTAAATAAGGAATTAGAATGGAATTTTATTGCCATCTTGTCATTATCCTTTGAAATAATCATACACCTATTCCAACAGCGGATATCACACACACATACTGATTTCCTAATACTAAGTCATATTTGCATTTGTGGGAAATACTTCATTTGGTTGTAGTATATCATTTCTTTGATTAACTGCTGAATTATATCTGCTAGTGTTTAGGATTTTTCATATCTATCTTAATAAGTAGGATTAACCTGGAGTCTTTATTGTTGTTGGTGTTATTTGTGTCATTTTGATATCATGTTTATCTGGCTTTGTAAAACAAAGGGAAGCATTCTGTCGTTTTCTATGCTCTGGAATAGTTTGTGGGTTTTAGATTCATTCAAGGCAGTTTCCTCTCTCTTGCTTCTCCGTGTCACACCATTCCCTCTCCGTTCCCTCACCCCTGTTTTCACTTGCTTCTCACCCGTGTCACCATTCTGAACCATGGGAAGTTCAAGGGTGAGATGCAGGTTGATGCTACCTGCATGCCGCAAACACAGCCATGGTGTGTCTCCCCAGAGTCCAGCTGTGGGTGCCTTAAAAGAGTCTCAGCAGGAGCCATCCGAAAGGCATTCACCAAGAACACCATCCAAATCAGGAAGCACCTGTGCCACAGGGGGTCTCAGGGAAGCCCAAAGACTGGGGGCAGCCAGTGTGCTAGCCAGAGGAGGCATGGTCTGCCTCTGGGGAAACTGCTCATTGCAGATGTCCAAAGGGGGAACTCCAAGGAAAACACAGAGCCGTGGGATGAAGGGGCCAACCACTGTGCAAGCACCACGTAGGAGGTCCTGTTACCATCACAGAATGTCCCAGTTATGTAAGATCAGTTAAGTCCCAAGGTTCCCTTCTCCCTTCCTCAAGACCTGAATCTTAAGCAGAATGCAAAGTCACCTACACCTCTCTTTGCCTGAAATAGGCCAGTGTTGGAGGAAGGGGAAGATTTAAATTAAATGAAGGTTGGACTTCTGATATTATACTGGGTTTTAATTATTTAACAGTTGCTGGAGAACTTTTATTACCAGAAAGTGCCTAGAAAGCTATGGAACCTATCCAAACTTGTGTCAAGGGAAATGATTTCACAGAGCAGAGTGAGAGAGGGTAGTTGTGTGCAAGATTAGCGCTGGCTTCTGCTTGTTCCCACTGAGTTCAGCTCAGTTGGCATGCAGGCCGGCGGGGGTGGGGGTGGGGGCACTGAGAGTGATTCCTGGCCTTCTCTTATATGATTACTTTTAGAATGTTCTACTGTATTGTGCTTTGGAAGTTGATGGCAATACACTGCTTAATCTAAATCTTGGACATTGTAATTTGCCTTTTATTGATAGAGTCTGTAATTGAAAATAAAATGGAAGGACAGGGAAGAGATTGAAGGGAACAGTGAAAAAGGCTCACAAGAGATTTGGGCAAAAGAAATCTAGATGCCAACGTATTTGGAACAAAGTAAAATGTATTTTAAACAGTATTTAACTGTATGTTAAACATCACAACTCACAGTTTTGGGGGAAAAAAACCACCTTTTTTCCCCCAGAGCCCAAAGCATTTCTAAATATATTGGAAGAATCTTAATGGAATGTGGCATTTTTTTTTTTACTTTGATCTGGGTATTTTTTAATGTTCTGTTTATTTGCATTCTTACCTTTTAGGTCAGAGCCTAAAAATAATATGAGGTCCTTGGTATAGTCATGTAACATTTGATGTGTTTCCTTTCTTTGAAGTTATATTAAGGCCAAGTTTATGTTAAGAAACAACTTACCAAATTCATTAGGTATAGCAGCTTGGAAATAAATGATCTCTTCCAATTATCAAGAATGTTTAAGATCATTTGGTAGGATTTTGACATTTCCAGATTTATCCTTTCTTTCTTTTTTTTTTTTTTTTTCAGGGGGGAGAGGTTTGGGTAAATTCATCATGATAGGAAAAAATAGAGTTAGTTTTAGGACAATTCTCACATCTGCCAATGATGAATTTAGCACTCATGATTTTTCAAAGCCCACGTTCCCTAGATATAGACTCTGAGGTACAAGCAGTTTATTTAGGGGGAGATGCCAGGGAAGTGATGAAGTCAGACAGGGAAGGAAGGGAAGCCAGAAATTACCACTGTGGGCTGTCTTACTGAGAGCCTCTGAGAGACTGAGGAAAGCATGCCTCAAGCTGGTGCTCGTCCACCATCTCTTGTTGGTCATCGGTTGCGAGCTGCTGGGGTGCCAGTGGGTGTTAAGTATCCAGCACTTCCCACAGGCCTATGTGTGACAGGTCTCTATGACCAGAGTCTTCAGGCAATAAGGGACTCTCGGCCTCTAGAAGAGCTGTGAGTTCTGAGGAGATCTGGACAGGACAGCTACAGAGTCTGCAATACTCTGGAGCTGGATTTGAGAGGCGGAAGATGGTAGTGGTAAGATTGCAGAGTCTGGAGCCAAAGTGGGTTCAAACCAGCTATGCCCCTCCTCACCTGTGACCTTGAGGAAATTATTTAACCTTTCTGTGCCTCTGTTTCCTCATCTATAAAAAAGGAGATGGTAATAGTTCCTAACCTATTGTTGTGAGGATAAAGTGGGTCAGTATAGATAACGAGCTAAAAATAGCATTGACACATTGTAGGTTGGCTATCTAGCTATATTTATCATTTGGGAACTCCAAAGTAAATTGCCAACCTGTTCCCAACAGTGCACCTGTGCTAAACAATTACCATTTACCTGTGTTCTCTTCACTGTCACTTAGTGACATGAGGCACCCTGTGATAGTTTTAATATCTTCACTAAGAACTCAGAACTTACAAAAATAGAATTATCCTATGACCCAGCAATTGCACTACTAGGCATTTATCCAAAGGATACAAAAATAGTTATCTGAAAGGGCACCTGCACCCCAGTGTTTATAGCAGCAATGTCCACAATAGCCAAACTATGGAAAGAGCCCAGATGTCCATCAAAGATGAATGGATAAAGAAGAGGTGGTGTGGGGCGCCTGGGTGGCTCAGTCATTAAGCGTCTGCCTTCGGCTCAGGTCATGATCCCGGGGTCCTGGGATCGAGCCCCACATTGGGCTCCCTGCTCAGCAGGAAGCCTGCTTCTCCCTCTCCCTCTCGCCCTACTTGTGTTCCCTCTCTCACTGCGTCTCTCTCTGTCAAATAAATACATAAAATCTTAAAAAAAAAAAAAGAAGAGGTTGTGTGTATATATATACAATGGAATGTTATGCAGCCATCAAAAAGAATGAAATCTTGCCATTTGCAATGATGGATGGAACTAGAGGACATTATGCTAAGTGAAATAAGTCAGAGAAAGACAAATACCACATGATTTCACTCTCTGTGGAATTTAAGAAACAAAACAGATGAACATAGGGGAAGGGAAGGAAAAATAAGATAAAAACAGGGAGGCAAACCATAAGAGACTCTTAACTGTAGGGAACAAACTGAGGGTTGCTGGAGAGGAGGTGGGGTGATGATAGGCATTACGGAGGGCACTTGATGTAATGAGCACTGAGTGTTATATGCAACTGATGAATCACTAAATTGTACCCCTGAAACTAATAATACACTATATGTTAACTAAATTGAATTTAAATAAAAGAAAAAAAAGAATAAAAAAAAAGAACTCAGAATTTAGCATGCTATATATGATATTGAGTAACCTCATCTCAATTGGGGTTTAAAGTTTATTTTCCATTCAGGGTACCTGGGTAGCTCAGTAGGTTATGTGTCTACCGTCAGCTCAGGTCATGATCTCAGGGTCTTGGGATCGAGCCCCACATCGGGCTCCCTGCTCAGCGGCAAGTCTGCTTATCCCTCTCCCTCTGTGCTCTCTCTCACTCTCTCTGAAATAAATAAATCTTAAAAGTTTATTTTCCACTCATCTACATATTAGATGTATTCATCATTCAGGAGAGCATTTAAATCCCTCACCTAAGCATATTTTGATAAAGTTCAGTTGATTCTCCTTTTCTCCTGGAGATCACACAATACTTAAGGCCACATCTCCACAGAGGACCCTATGGTCCAAGGCCACTTCCTGTCCCCTGCCTTGTCCCTTATCTTCCATCCATGGTACTTTGCAGATAAGAGTCCCCAAGTCCCGCTGGTAATTCACATTACAGAAAGCACATCTATTATTTATATGGAATTTGAATTTAATATGATAGGAGCAAAGCACTTTTCAAAATAACCAAGAGGGAAGAAAAGGGTTAAGAAGCCTCTATGGACATAAGACACAAATTAAAAGCAGAGATACAAGAAATGATCCTCTTGTCCCAAGAATGCGAGGAGTGGGGTTTTATGCTCTTTAAATACATCTGCTTCTATTCACACACATTTGCATGTATGTCCACCACAAGCAGCTAGAGAAAAGTGAGTAATTCTCTTAGCAGATAGAGAAAAGAGAACCAAGTGAATCAGGGCCTTTCTGTTATTTCATGAGCAACCATCTAGACTCAAAGACTAGGCCAGGAATTCTGAAGTAGAAAATTTAGTGTTTCGCTCAGAAATTTTATAAGCCATCTCCCTAAGTATCAAATAGCTTCAAGGAGTTGTATTTTTTTTTCTGCTAGTTTGCCCCTAAGTATTTGAGTCCATTATTTTCAAGGGAGCCAAGAGATCTCTTAACAAACTGCACTGGCTTCCTCTGATGCTTAAAAAAAAAAAGAAAGAAAAAGCAGTCATTTACTGTTCTTCCCTGATTTGGAGAAGTTCAATAAAATCTTTTTATGCACCCTATTTATTTTCCTAGACGTTTAAATTTTTCATGCAGGCCTGGCATGCTCAATAATTCAAGATTAGTTCAAAATGGCCAGGTTTTATTTTCCATGGATTATCCTGGGGGACTAAAGGTTTAAAAGGATGACAGCCATGAAAAATCCCAGGCCTGCCTCCAGCCATGCACAGTGGATACTATCTCTACCAAAAAAGTAACCCCTGTCTGCTCCATAGGAGGCATCCGACAGTTAATGTAAATAATAGCACTTTGCACAGCTAACTTTAGAGCAATGGGGCCATCTAGATTCCAAATAGGGAAGTACTGAATGGAAAAATCCCCCCTGGGATTAATTTCTAGAGGAACCTTGAGATCTGGGTATTGAGAGGATGAAAGGGAAGCATGTATGTGTTGGAGCCTCTTTAGCAGGTGATCTAGACAACTCAGCTGCATGATGACTCTCCTAGGTAAAGCACATTGAACATTAAATGTTAAATATGAATAAGCATTTAAATTAAATATCGTAAACCTCATATATTTTATGAGTGTGTTGTATAAAAAGGAATATATTCCTGTTTTATATTAAAACACTTTATTCAATCTAAAAGCTAACTTTTTATTTTGATTTTGAAAGAAATTAAAACACTTTTGTGGGACCCTAGAAGTACTGGGGGCCTTAGGCATTGTGCCTAGTGGATAAATCCTGCATGCACCCATGGAGGAAGTCAGGGGCTTCTAAAGTCCAGAAACCTTCCTTCCCTTGTACTTTAAGTGTGTACTGAAAGTTGTCCAAACATGCGGAAGGACCTGCCGTATTTCTTTGTATTCCCTGCATTTGTTTCATCTTTTAGAATTTCTCACATCTACAGTGAGGTAGATGACACAGGTAACATGGTCGTGGTGGTCTTTTTGTTCCCTAAGTGCCTCGTTGAATTAATGACACTTCTCACCTAGGAAACCTCTCAGATTTTAGGAGATATGGTACCCTACCCTAGCCATGATGAGACACACAGCGTCCCTCTCAGAATGGCTCCAACCTGGCTCTCTGCCCCGCCCCCCATCCACCTAGCCACACATCAAGAGGCAAGTGCTTTGTCATTTTCCCCCCTCTTGAAAGTCACACAGCATCAATTCTGCTGTCCTATAGGTTGAAGCAGTCACAGCAACCCCCACACACACATTTACAGAAGACTGACAAGGTCACCTTGTAAAGGAACACGAGGGAGGGGAAATGTTGGGGGCCCTTGTGGAGAATGTGATCTGCCAAATGTCCCCTCCCCAGAGACAAATTAATAGTGGGTTAGGGTCATTTCTAAAGGGAAGGGGGTGGCAAGGGTCATGAACATAAGTGACATTTTGCCCATTTTGGTGTGCCGCAGTCATCCCTGTTTCTTTAAGAGACAGGGAGACACCCCGGGTAGGCTCAGGTGATGGGGGCTATTGTGGAGCTTTGCCTAGGAGTGAGGAAAACAGAAACGGCAGAGGGTGGCTGGTATGTCCTTCTTAGCCAGCTGAACCAAGCCGTGAAGTGTTCTTTAGGGCTGTTGGGTTATGATGTCATCACTTGATCCCTTCTCCAGAGCTCCGCCATCGGGCTGCTTTCTGGGGGGGACTCACCACCCACTTCTCTGGCCCTTACTGGTTGCCCTGCTGTCTGGCCCCCCCTCCCCATGGCTTTTACCTGCATATTGTCTTGGCCGAGTCCCCATTACTGCTCTAGTGAGCTGTGTGCATCGGTGGTAGGAAGCCCGGTGCTTCCAGACAGCTTTCCCAGCACAAGCTGCTGGCGCACCCTCCTCTGGTTAACGTGGATTTTATCAGGGATCCTGGGGCACTTGGCAGCATGGTGGGAGAGGAGTGACTCCCTGTCTATCTCAAGAGTCACACCATAGCGGTTTCTATGAGCTCCTAACTATGGGGCTGAAATTTTAGAAGATGGATTTGCAAAAGTCCATAGTAAATGTGACTGTGAATCTAATCATCTATCACAGGCATCCCTGCTTCAGAAAGGAGTTCTTTTCCCAACTGACTCCTAGGCAAGAGCCAACAGGGCTCATGTCATTTGGCTCAAGAGAAATACCTCTCATTGCCTGCAGAAGTTAATTTTCTAAGACTGAGACCAGGGTGAATAAACAGGGAGAAAAGCAGGTGGAATCTCTGAGAGTAAAACCCACCAAAAAAGTGAAATAACTTTTTAACCAAAGCAACTGCCAAACTCCTTAGCATCTTTCTCCCCTCCTGTCTCCATGAGAGTCTATTGTCTGCTCTGTAATTGCTGTCCTTGAGCTCATTTGGCTCTTAAAGCAAAGAATCAGGCCTTTGAATGCAGCACAGACGGAACCAAACCGCGTGTCTGAATGTGCCACACTCAGTGTTCTTGGAGGTCAGGCTTCAAGTGGAGTTAATTACCACAGGCTCTTTGGCCCCAGAGCAAGCCAATGCATCAAACTGGAAATTTCCGTGGCACCCTTAAACTTTCCATCTCTGGTGCCGAAGTAAAGCACAGCTTGCCTCACATAAAGGAACATATATCATCACCCCCAGAATGACCAGTGAGCTCAACAGACCTGCACAGGTACGCTCTGGAACAAACATCGGACTCTCTCTGTAGACAAATCTAGGCGGCACCTTTATATGTCGATCAGTCAAAAAATATATATATTTATAATGATCAGGAAAGAATACAGAGCCTAGAGAAAGACTGCTACTTAGATCTACAAATTTTGTTTGTCTTGTAGATACAGGCACAGAAAAATGGAATTTTAAGAGGCTATATTTACTTGATCTTTTTGTCACAATCTCTTAGACTCTAACACACATGAGAATTTTTGGCGTGGGCAGATATCCAAGACCGTGGTAAGCATAAACATTCAGGGTATACATATATATTTCTAAAAGTGTAACTTTATGTACAGATGTATTTTATTCCTAATATCTTAGTTCTTGCTGCTGAAAAGCTCTGTATATTATTTCATCTGTGAACACTAGTACCAAGATTTGAATATTTTGTTATTTGGAAATGGGGGAAATCCTGCAGAGAAAAAAAAAATGGCCAGAATCTTCCTTACGCGTTTTTCAAAGGAAAGCTAATTATTAGTTGAGGAAAAAACTTGGGGTTCCCCCACGAGGGAGTGCATCCTGGCCAATGAATCCATGTAACCTCATCCGTGGTCTCTCCTCCTCAAAACTTAAGTATGTTTGGCTTCTGGATAGTGTCAGAAGCAGAATGTAACACATAGTCTTGACGAATAGAGAACCAGTTTTTCCTGAGGGAGATTTTAATCACGTACTACACATGTGAATCCTTTTAAAGAAATCGCTAGGTGCTGGGGAATTTCCAGTCCCCACCGTTAACCTGCAGGGTGAGCTAGACACATCTGTCTTTTAGTTGCGCAGTGTTTTCGAATCAAAACAAACACACCCGTCCACGGAGAAGGGTCTGCCGTCCCGGTCAAGGTTCCCCTTTGTGATGCTGGGGACGTCTTCTCTTCGGGCCCCGGAGGTAGCCATCTCCGGGCACCTCCCCACGTCAAGATCACCCGCAGCAGCGTGTGCTGCAGTCCCGAAGAACGGCCACTAGATGGCGGGAGGGGACCGAGTTGGAGCCCCGGCGGCGGCTCCTTTCACCTTGCAGGGGGAGGAACACTTTTGTTTCAGTGCTTTTTCTTCCTGCCCCTTTGTTTGACTTCACCATTTTCCGTCCTCCTTTCTCTCGGCTGTAGTTATGTGGCTTGCTTTTCAGCACCTCCGTTCAAGGAAAGCCAGACCGGCTCGGTCTCGGGCGGCGCGGGCTTGGGAGCACCCGGGGCTCCCGCAATGACCCTGGCCCTCCCGCGCCTGCCGCCCCACAGCCCACCGCAAGCAAGCATTCGTTCCCAGGTCCTCCGCACCATTCTTTTCAAATGTCACCCAGTCCGGGGCCAGGTGTTTATGTCTCAGAATAGGCACACAGCTCTGCATAACTTGGAGGTAGTGCTATTTATGCAGGTATTACCTAAAAAAAAAAAACAAAAAAACAGCTTCAGACCGTGTAAATCAGAATATTATAATCTTATGATGGGGATTAAAAAAAAAAAAGATTCTATTGAGGGGATGCAGACCAAACGGGCCCCAGACCTTGTATTGGAATTGACCTTCACTATATGGACCCAGAAAGGGGCATAGAAGGGGATTGAGAAAGACTGCTGTGCTAAGATTTTTTAAGAATACATTCTAAAGAGCACATCAGTTTTTTGTTGTTTTTTTTTAATGACCTAATAATCTGAGAAGCCAAACCAAATGCGGACTCACCCGCCTGCCAACACTGAGGGAGAGGGGCTGCCAGGCCTTGGGCCCCCACAGTGGAGAGTAGTGGGGTGGCAGTGGGGGTGGAGTCTCCCAGGTCTCTTTCACACAGATTAGAAGTCTGTGTTTTCCTTGAAGCATTGGGGTAATTCCCATTAATGTTAACAGGATTTATGAGAATAAGAGTTGGAGAGGCTTTGGGGCCAAATCCCTAGTGGGGCCTTCCCTACTCCAGTTGGACCTGCAAGGGCCTCGGAGTGGCAACGAGTCAGAAAGAACCATAGTAGGTGGACTTCAAGAGCACTTCCACTCTCCCAGCTTGGTGAAGGATCCCCGTCCCATGGCCACCCAGTCCCTAGAACCAGTGTATTGAGGAGAGGCTCCCTGGCCTCCTAGGGCCAAAGATTTCCCCATGCAACCTGAGTAATGAAGGTTGCTTTCCTGTTCTGCTAAGTTTTTAGCCAAGTCTAGTTTCCTAGGGGATGATAATGGTACCCACCTCGTGGGGTTATTTTGAGGATCAAATGCTGGAATGAAAGTTAAGTGCTTAGTGCAGTACCTGGCCCACATATATCTGCATCTCAGTGAGGATGATTAGTATTCATTTGGGCCTGTATTGGCAGCTTATTCCTATCAGGCAGAATCTAGTTTTAAGGAAACACACCTGAGTGCCATGATGGAAACATTTCATCATAAAAACCCAAGCAGGTGTGAAATGAAAATCCCTACCTTTTCCAACATGCTCCCCCCACCCCCCAACGCACACACATACTTGGGGTGAATTAGACAAAGTAGGCCGAATTTCTCATCTCACCTCTTCTTTTCCTCTGTGGCAGCGGTGTGATTTATGGCTCTGAGGGGAGAGCCGACCAAACTCAGTTGTTTCAGCTGACCTTCCCTGTGAGTTTTCAGGTTGAAGTGAAATCCAATGGGGTGTGAACTGAAACTCAAGACTATCTTCTGAAAGCACAATGCACTGAGCTCAGTGAGGGATCAAGCCAAACTAAAACCAAACCGTCCTCCCTCTTGCTCAGGGCTCCTGGAGCTCACAAAGCACATGCCACTTTGGAGCCCTGCCCCGTAAGGAAGGGTCTGCAGCACCTGGCTGGGAGCAATGGGCCATTGTCTTCCCGGCAGCAGCAAATCCCCTGCTCACCCCTGGAGCTGGCCCTGCGCCAGTGTCCTTAGCAGCCTGGCAGGCTTTTGTGCTGGGGGCTCAAGGAGCTCGTTACATTGGGAAAGTGAGGCTTTGCCAGAATACTCACGGAGGCCCAGTCAGGCTTTCTTCCCACAGCTGGGAAGCAGGTTCTAGCTCTTTCCAAACCACTGATACATTCTAGCTGCAGCACACTGAGAGTTGGGGCCAGGGCATGGAGATGCAGAAGCTTCTCAGAAAAGGGAGTCATTAGTGTCTCTCTGAAAAAGCCAGTGTGGTTTCTAGGAGATTCTGAAGTGATGTTCTTAGCACAGAACTAGAGTCTAAAAAGATGGAGGGAGAAGTTACTGGCCAGGGTCAGGGGTTAAAAGCATGAATTTTGGAGCCAGACAGACCTGAGCTCCAGTTCCAGCTCACATTCTTCACAGCTGAGTGGCCTTGAGGAAGTCACTGAATCCCACCGAGGCTCTCTTTGCTCCATTTCTCTGTCCACTCTCCATCTTACCCTTCCTGGCCCAACATGTTTTATACTTTGTATTCACCAATCAGAAGGCTGCAGCAAAGAGAGGGGTTTATTATCAATCTAATCATCAAAATTAATCGAGCAGAGTGCTCAACACTTTATAGTAATTTTATTTAATCCTCAGAACACTTCTATAAGGTAGGTATGATTCACATTTGACCAGTGAGGAAATAGAGATTTAGGGAGGTTGCCTTAGATTTACAATGACCTTTCTAAATTATAAGTCTGGATATGTTAGTCCTTGGTTTAGAATCCTACCATGGATTTATCTTCAGGATAAAATAAAATTCTTAATACAACACACACAACCTTCACATAGTAATCTTTGTGATTTGCTACTTAACCAGCGTCATCTTTCTAATTTCTGGATTTACAGCCCACCCTGTGCATCGTTCTCACACCTCCCAGGCTCTGCACAGACTCTTTCTTCTCCCTACCCCTCCTTCTCAGCCAGACAAATCCTGACTATCCTTTATCATGTGGTTCAGGTACCTACCTACTCAGAACTAGGTAGGAGCAACTTGGTGACAGGTATTGTGTCTTTTTTTTTTTTTAAAGATTTTATTTATTTATTTGACAGAGAGATAGAGAGAGAACACAAGTAGGCAGAGAAGCAGGCAGAGGGAGAGGGAGAAGCAGGCTCCCCGCAGAGCAGGGAGCCCGATGCGGGACTCTATCCCAGGACCCTGGGATCATGACCTGAGCCAAAGACAGCCGCTTAACCGACTGAGCCACCCATGCGCCCCAGGTATTGTGTCTTTTACCCTTGTATCCTCAAGACTTAACAAAGTCCTTGGCTCATAGTAGGTGATCAATAAATGTTTGTTGAGTGAATAATTAAAATGTAAAAAGGTATAGAAATGATAGGAAGGCAGATTTGTGCTCTAAAGTACTTTCTAACAGAGCTATCTGTGAGTGAAACTCCCAAGTTTTAAAGACAAATATTCTAATCTAACAAATATGTGATCTATAGAATCATCATTAGCAGTGGCAACATTTATATCCCTTGAGCTTTGTTACTGGCTAGGCTTGTGTAAGTAAGCACTTTACATGTATTATCATGTTAATTTCCATAACAAGCAAGTGATCAAGTATCCTGAGTGCCCCCTCTTTCCAGAACAGGAAGCTGAATCACAGTGAGGTTAAGAAACTTGCACAAAGTCATTGAGCTCCTAGTAGTAAAGGTACCCTTGCAGTCTGACTTCACAGCTCATGCTCTTCACCGCCACTAGTGGACTCTGGGGAATGCATAGGCATTGGTAGGAAAGGTCATGGCCAATTAATAGTGGAAAAGTGCTGTGTTCAGTAGCACCCGATCATTAAAAGTTCTGAAAATCGGGCGCCTGGGTGGCTCAGTCGTTAAGCGTCTGCCTTCGGCTCAGGTCATGATCCCAGAGTCCTGGGATCGAGTCCCGCATCGGGCTCCCTGCTCTGCGGGAAGCCTGCTTCTCCCTCTCCCACTCCCCCTGCTTGTGTTCCTGCTCTCGCTATGTCTCTCTCTGTCAAAAAAAATAAATAAAATCTTTAAAAAAAAAAAAAAAAGTTCTGAAAATCATGGGATGAAAACTTGCTCACTTTGTAACTCAGCATTTCCCTAGATGATCTACCCCAGCCACTTTTGGTGGGGGGGTGGGGGGGGTGAGAACCCCTGTTCACATGTGTCAGGTCACTAGAGTAACAAGGCACATAGTTGAGGAAACGCTGTCCTGTAAGATGATGCCTTTGGTATCCCCATCCTCTTTCCAGATCATCCTACCACACTGATTCCATTTTGATTTTCCCAAAACAATGCTTTCATCACACCACTTCCCTTCTCAAAACCTGTCAACATGTTCCCCCACCCCCAAGGTTAAGTCCAAATTCTTGAGCCTGACACCAAAGAGAACTGCTTTTGCTGCCCTTATTCTGGATTCGCTTCAACGCAGCACTCGTGCAATGGAGAGACCAGGATGCCCGCTGCCTCTGAGCCAGCCATTCACATTCCTTGTTTTGAAAATTTTGGTAGGTTCTGTGAAGTTGGTTTTTATTTTTTTTTTATTTTTATTTTTTATTTTTTTAAAGATTTTATTTATTTATTTGACAGAGAGAGAGAAAGCACAAGTAGGCAGAGAAGTAGGCAGAGGGAGAGGGAGAAGCAGGCTCCCTGCTGAGCAGGGAGCCCGACGCGGAGCTTGATCCCAGGACCCTGGGATCATGACCTGAGCCGAAGGCAGCCGCTTAACTGACTGAGCCACCCAGGCGCCCTGAAGTTGGTTTTTAAAGAGGCTGGACACAATGATATTTGAAAACTTATATATCATACATTTTGTCCCAGAGTCTTCTCAGAGAACATCTGGCTCAGTGGTTGTCAATCTTTTAGGTCACGAACTCCTTTGCGAATGTAGGGGAAGGAAAGGATCCTCTTGGTGGGGGTACACATAGAGACATATTAACTAAATGTAATTTCAGGAGGGTTCACAGATAACCTGTGGTTCATGAGTGGCTGTCGGGTTAAGAGCCTCTGAAAAAGTCCCACCTTCTCATTCACAGTTTGGGAAACTGAGTCCCACGATCCCACATGATTATACTCATTCAGATAGCCAGCAAGTGGTCAAGCTAGAATTTGTTCCCAGGTTTTCTGACTCTTTAAGGCTATGTCTATTTTTAAGGTTTCTAATGAGGGAAACTTGATTAATTTTACTGCAAACCACAGTAGGTCTGCATGGAAGGCTTATGTCTTGTGTTTCAATACAGGATTGGCTTTGGGGAAATCCATTAAATTCATGTGACATGAGCACTGACTAACAGTGACTGGTACTTTTCAAAAAAAGACATTAAATAATGATGACCACAGAGTATGAAATAAAAGAGCAGGAAGCAAAAGCTCATTAACCAAAAAACATGATGGTTGAGATAGAATGACAACATTCAAAGCTATAAGCTATTAAAATGACAAGGGACACAAGAACATAGCCCCAGATGAGTAAGAGGACAAAATGGGTAAGGTCAAGATGATCTCCAGATTGTAGTCTTGAACTGTTGGGCATTCCGACTGAGGCCAATAAATTATCCAAGTGAAACCTTAGCAGCAGAGCAATTATAATTGAGAACTGAGAAGGGTGAAAAACTCACAGAGCTTCCATGTTCAATAGTCGAATTTAAAAATGGATTTTTTTCAGCAATAAGTATAGGCAATAGCTGAATACTAAATAATATAAATAAAGATATTAAGTAATAATACATTTAGCACATAAAACACACAAGGGAAAAGTAACAATTCTTTTCCATCATGCGAAAATATATTTAGAATGTTAAGGATGTTAATTTCATCCCAATATCCCTCTTGTTCTAATTAAAGCTTATGAACATCATACTGACGTAGATAATCCATTCACTTACACATATTCCTTTTCACACCAAAAAAGAGTAGATGTAGACAATAAGAAAGTCTAAATTGATTGACAAGCCTACCACAACTTTTAGATTTAAATCATAGACAAAATGGTACATGTTACCTTTCAATTAGAGTGACTGACCGATTTGGTTTGCCCAGCCACGCCTGTCCTGGATTCAGCATGGGAAAGAGAGTTGGTCACTCGACTTCAAACAACCACCACCACTCCTAGAATAATTATGTCTCTATGATCTGTCTATATAATTTCTATATGATAACAACAAATTCACTGAATAAAGAAATAGAAACTGAAGTTGGCTATTTCACATTACAGCCAAGCTGGTTCATTTTTACTTTAGAGATTTAGCTTTTTTCCTTATGTAGAATGAATAAGTTTTGTTAATTTAGTAAAAAATCATCCGTTATGTATCAGCCATAATGGCTAACAGCTGAAATTTCTCATATATTTACATACCATAATATTCGTGGCCCCATTAAACATAGAGTAGAACAAAAAACAAATACGAGGAATAAATTCATGTGGAGAAACTCTGAAAAACATTACTGAGCCATAAGAGAGAAGGGAAACCATTTAAATAGTCACAGATCTCAGGAAAACATTTCTGTTCTGTAAAGGTCAATATTTCTTTGTCTCGGATGAGAGGGTGTGGTGTAGAGATGAAAGCTTCGGAAAGAATGCCGGAATTCCTGGTTATATATATTTTAACTGCCACTAATTTATTGCTGAATAACTTTGGACAAATTATGTAATCCAAGTTTATCGCGCATATATCTTTCACAATACTGTAGTGAAATTTAGCTTGTAGCAATATTATGAGCCTAAATTAATAACAATAGCCTTGCATCCCTTGATGCTTTATGGCAAATTTAATATATGTCAGGATGATTTCCATTTCATTGTCTGGGTGACTAAGATCAGCAGAAGCTACCCGAGTTTATCCAACTTGTATGCGGAGGGAGAAGGGCTAACACTCAGAACTTCTGACTTCTATTCTGGTGTTCCCTTTCGTTTTCAACTCTTTCCATTGTGGTTCATATTTTTTGAGGCCTTTGAGAATCTCATGACAGCTATATACCCTCTCCTTATAAACAACAACAACAACCACCACCCACATGCATGGGTCCCCCCTGACACAGGTCTGGGACAAGCGCACAAATGGAAATGGGGACCTACGTGCCACATGACACAAGATGTTTCCTCATCCTCCCAACCCGGTTCTGCCCATCATGACATCGATGCCATCATCCTCTTGAGCATTTCCGAGGAACCTAAGACTGGAAAGCCAGGTTTGAATTTAGAGTTCTTGGATCTCTTGGAGTTTCTCACTCAAAAGTGGTGGCTGGAGAGGGAGCTTGTCCTCACCCTTCAGCTGCTAACCCTCAGCCCAGTCCGCAGCTTGCCCTCTGCCCTTCTCTTTCCATCCCTGGGGAAGGTGGGGGGTGGGGGTTCCTAAGCACCTGTGGTATAAAATCCCACCCTGCAGATTCCACCTGTCTGCACTTTTGTCTACAGCCCTCCTTTGCCCAGAGTGGCGTGAATTGCCCCTGGGAGGGTGAACTTGGGGAAGACACTTGGGCTTCTTAGGCTAGGAATTCCAGGGTTTTAGGAGCAGAACCACATGCCATGAAAGGAGGGGGTCAGCTTATGGTGGGCACGTTCCCTTGGCCTCTGGGACACTGCATCCTGTTGAGAAGGGCACAGCCTGAGCAGGGCACTCTACGGTATTCCATTTGCCTGATCCAAAAACAACACTACATGCACACATACTCAAACAATTCTACAGTATGTACAATTTCTGATGATTCACCACCCTTCTGTAGCTCTTCCATAGATCCCAGATTAGGAACTTCTGATACCATTATTTAATAACAGTAAATCCCATCTGTACTGCTCTTAATAGAGTATAAAATGCTTTCACACTCAGAAACTCAGAACCTCACTCATTTGATTCCTAATTTCTTTCATTGATTTAATTCACTCATCCATTTGTCAAAGAACCTGCCAGGGGCTGGGCTGTCAATGAGGAATTGCAGCAGTGGGTAAAAACAGATTCTTTTCAAGGGGTTCAACACAGAGTTGCCATAGGACCCAAGCAAGTCCACTCCTAGGCATACTCAAAATAAATGAAAACATATGTCCACTTAAACACTTGTACATGAACCTTCATGTACATTATTCATAATAGCCAAGAAGTAGAAACAGCCCAAATGTGAATCACCTGATGAAGGGATGCACAAAACGTGGTCTATTCACACAATGGAATATTGTTCCCCAATAAAGAGGAATGAAGGACTGGCACATGCAACATGTGAATGAACCTTGGAATATGATGCTCAGTGAAAGAAGCCATATGCTGAAAGCCACAGGTAGTAGGATCCATGTATATGAAATGCCCAGAGTAGGTAAATCCATGGAGAGCGAAAGTAGATCAGTGGTTGTGGGGAGGAGGGATTGGGGGTTACTGCTCAGGGGTAGAGAGGCTTCTTCTTGGGGTGATGAAAATGTTCTGAAATTAGAGTGGTGATGGTCATTCGACCTCCTGAAAACATTAAAACCCACCAAATGGCATACGTTAATAGGCCGAATTTTATGGTATTTGATTATATCTTTTTATTTTTTTTAAAAGATTTTATTTATTTATTTATTTATTTGAAAGAGAGAGAGAGAGAGAGAGAGAGCATGAGCTAGGGGGAGAGGGAGAAGCAGACTCCCCGTTGAGCCAGGAGCCCAGACATGTGGCTGGATCCCAGGGATCCTGACCTGACTTGAAGGCAGACGCTTAACCAACTGAGCCACCCAGGCGCCCCTGATTATATCTTTTTAAAAAGGGAGGAAAAAAAAAAAACACAGGGATGAAAAGAACAGCATAGGAAATATAGCCAATAATATTGGAATAACTTTGTATGGTGACAGACGGTGACTACACTTACCATGGTGAGCAAGAATTGTCGAGTCACTATATTGTACACCTGAAACTAATAACACATTGTATGTCAACTACAACTTAAAAAAAAAGTGGGAAAACAAAAACAAAACAGATCTTGGTCTTGCTTTCATGGCGCTCACAGTCTGGCTCCATGGAGACCTCTGCCCCTATGAGGGCAGGCTCCGAGATGGGTGGCCAGGCGCCAAAGCTGGCCCGTCTTTTCCTCTGTGCCCCCCCCACACACACCTGACAGGCCAGTGAAATACTTGGCAAGAAAGGAGCAGATGGCTTTATTTCCCAGTGTTGGCTTCCCCAGTGACATCCTCAGGCCTGTCGCCCCCCCCCCACAGGCTCTCCCCCAACCCACGTGTGGGCCCCTCTCCAGTCCCCCCCGCCATCTCATCCCTCACTGCATGTGTGCTTGGCAGAGGCCAAAAAAGCAACCAGCACATCCTGCCTAATTTAAGTGGTAATTTCCTTTGGGGGTTTCACTCAAGTGCAGCCCTGGGAAAATTGTGGCAAAGAGCTTTCCAAGAGGAAATGTTACTCTGGACTTCCCGGAGAGTTTTAAAGACGGGGAACTTTCTCTTTTGCTTGACGAGAGCCTCTTAAGAGTAGCTAATTACAGAGAACAAAGGGGTGGTTGCGGGGGTGGGGGGGTAGGGATGGGCCAAATAGGTGTAGGGGATTAAGAGGCACAAACTTCCAGTTCTAAAATAAGTCAGTCACGGGGATGAAAAGTACAGCATGGGGAATATAGTCAATAATATTGTAGTAACTTTGTGTTGTGACAGATGGTGATTACCCTTACGAGCATTTTGAAATGTATAGAATTGTCGAATCACTATGTTGTACCCCTGAAACTAATATAGTATTGTATGTCAACTGTGCTTCAATAAAAAAACCAAAGTGGGGATGGAGGGGCTCTACTGGGAGTGTGGTGTGTGGAGGGCAGAGTGGCGTTTCTGTTTTCTGCCCCTCTAAGGAGCTACGGAGGAGGAGATGGTAGAAGAGATTTTAAATGTAGAGGTTTGGGCGGAGGAGGGAGGGCTGGTAGAGGCCTCAGAGATTTGAGATTTGGTCATCCTTGGAATTTTGTTTTCCTAATGGTAAAGGGTGTTGGTTCCCCCTTTAGCCACAGGGGTAGGGTAGAGTGGGGACAAAGTGGGGTGAAAAACACTTCTCACTATCGGGCCAAAGATCACCTGCGTGTCACTGGAATTGCTGGTAAAAGTCCATCCCCAAGTCTCCACCCTGACCTACTGTATTAGAAATCAAGGAGGCCGAGATGGGGGTTCTAGCCCAAGAATGCGTATTTTTAACGACCTTCCTGGATGATTATTAAGCAAACTAAAGTTTAAGAGCCTCTGGTGGGCACAGGGTCCTTGCTGCTGAAGATTTCAGTTCTGGGTGGGCTGAGGGTTTCTCAAGAGGGTCCAAAAGGAACTAAAAGCAAAAAAAAAAAAAGAAAGAAAAAAGAAAAAGCAGCGGGCTTAAGAGGGACTAGATAGAAAATACAAACTAATGGCCCATTCCATTAAGAGAAATTAGGAAACAAAGCAAAGCTGCCACCAAACCCTCCTGCACTCATCCACTTGCCCCGGGCACAAGCTTTTTAGCAATGTTGTGACATTTAAAATGATGCATTATAAATTTTCCTATTATACTGGAGAAATAAGAGCAAGCAAATGTAATCAGTTATGGCAGATTTGAGTCAAAGGATTTATTTCGGTATTTTTAATTAACTTAGTACACAGCTTTGTCAAAGCAGTGCTTCTCAACCTTTTCTAACTTCTGATCTTTCCCTCAAATTTCGGAGCAAGGTAGTCAGGTGTTTCTTTTCTTTTTTTTAATGTTTCTCCTACATAATGTTATAACATTAATCATAATTTTTCCTCATAATTTTTCAAACCCATGCCTGTCCCCATCTAAGAATTCTTGCCATCTTGTCATACTTTCTTTGATCCCCTGCCCCTCTACTTTATTAGATCCCTGATGAAACACCTGGGCAGTTTTTCTGACGGCCTCCCTGCTCCCCTGACTCCTCTCCCACCTCACCTTGCTGCTTCCCTGCTTTCTCTCAGTGCCGCTCACCACACCTACTCTTCATTCTTGTCTAATTAGCAGCCCTTGTCCTTGCAGTTAAGACCTGGCTTATTGTCTGTACAGGGCATGGCTGATGCTGAATGACACGCGAGGCTGTCCTGTCCTTGTCATCTTCGCTGGAGCTGTCCTAACTGCTCTTCTGCAAGCCCCCTTTGTGTCCCATGTGTGTCCCAGCATGTCCAAGGGAGGCATGTCACCAAGGTAAACCATGGAGAGGTCAGAGAGAGATCTGAACACTCCACCGACCAGTTGAAGCCAACACAACCCATAATTCTGAGCCTTTGAAGATGTGAAAATTAATAATTAATAAAAGGAAACCACACTTAAGATGGAGTCGGGACCCAGAAGGGGGAGCTCTCTTGCCCTACCACTCATTGGTCAGTTGCAGAATCTAAGGGGAAGAGAAGTACCTTGCAAGTCTCATGCTACTTTAGCTAGCTGAGGCACCCAGCTGGAGGAAGAAAGATCTCTCCTCCCCCAGCAACAGCCCAGCCAATGAGAGACCGTCACAACTCAGCCAATGAAAAGCCACTACACTTTGAACTCCCAGTTTCCGCCAATGGACTTTTTGTTTATAACAGCCCCAACATCCCCTTTACCTTTATAGGAGAGCATTTTTCTCCGTTGATTTGAGGGTTTGGTTCTGTTTTTGTCTCAGCTTGCTTGTTATGAATTGAAATCCTCTGCTGTTCCTAAACAAACCTATTTTTGCTGGTAAAATAGCTGTCAGTTTTGTTTTTAAGGGTAACAAAGCAATTTCGAGGTGGGCGGTGTTAAAAAACAAAATCCAACAGAGTAAATTTGAAGATCTTACTGTTTCTACTAAGCCATTCATGAATTGGGGCAGCATCCCATCTAGCAAGTAAAAGAGATGCTCCAAAGGGCTATAGGAAGGGAACGGTTCTTAAAGGCCTGGCAAGGAAGTCATAAACAGAAAAAAAGGATTATTTTAGGCGAGGACAGCTTCTTTTGGGGAGGAAGGATTTTATGGGGGGGGGTTACTTCATCTTTCTTTGGGGGATGGAAAGGCCTGACAGATTAGGTTGGCGGCTGATCAGAGAAGTCTTGACTGACTGGGAAAGACTACGTTTCTGGGGGAGGTTGAAACTGTAATCAGAGTAGGTATTAAACTCGGTTTGGTGATGTGGCCTAGCCTAAGTGACTCCATTTGGGGCCTTTCCTTTGTAAGAGAGTCAGCAGGAAGCTAGGAGGAGAAAAGCTTTTTTACTGGAAAGAAGGAGTATTAAGCAAGTACCTTAAACATTTTTGGAAAGACAAACTTTGAAACCCACGCTTTCAAGTAACCACAAAAGGTTTTGAAAGCGTTTCACCTGGGTATCAGGTAGATGCCTGCACCTCATTGTTCAAACTTCAGTTTAAGCTGTATGTTCCCTGTAACTGAGGCTGCCGCCGAGATAAAACAGAGCTTACCATGATGTCTGGGACCCACCTCACCTGTGTTACCATCCCTCATTTTCTAAGCCTCCTTAACTATTTAGCTTTGGATTCATCATGTAGACTTTGTGGGCTTACTGTTCTGGGATTTGCATTGTTAGTTGTCTTCACTTGTTAAAATTCGGCAGCTCACAATAGTACACACAATTCAAAATCTGGGGGTGGGGGCCTCTGATTAGAAGATTTATATCTTTAAAGTTACAAAGGTAAGAACTGTAGAACTGAAAATAATGTAAACATAAAACACTTGGAAGTAGAGGAGGTTTCTAGTAAATGAGCTAAGTCCTCCCTTTTCATATTAAGGTGTCTAGAGATATTATCTCAAGTTGATAAATGGAGAAAAAGAGGTTAAGCCTCTTATCTAGATTTATGGAGGTAACTGCTAAAGGAACTAAAAACAAACAGTTAAAAGAGGTTGAATCTGGGGAGCGGGATGGGGGTGGAGGCAGAGAGCGGAGGGGCAAGACGTGGCTGCTTTTCACCTTAAGTTCTTCTGTCCTTGTTGATTTGTTCCCACGCACATGTAGTTAGTGGATTTTTTTTTTTTTTAAGCAAGAAACAAAAAGGGGAGAGAAAGAAAAACATGGTGGGAACATAAAATTGAGTCAAGAATTAGGTTTAAAAACACACACCACATTGATTCGCACATTTGCTGCAGCTGGGCCACACATTTGGCTCCCAGCTCTGCAAGGGCAGTCGGGGAAGGAACCCCTGGTCAGCCGATTCATATCCTCCACACATGAAAACAAACGAGTTCTTTGGGAGAATTTTGCCTACTCTTTGTTATTAAAACATCAAAATGAAATTTCTTCCTGGAGTCTTCCTCAAGAAGACACGGAGATGCTATTAACATCTTCAACACGTTTTCTCCCCCTTTAGAATGTCTCAACCCAGATAGTTGATGTCACGCTCAGGTGCAAATCAGATAAATAATTCCATATGAACCCAGCTCCCTGCTTGGTCTAGGGATAGACTTTGGAATATTTGGAAGTTTAGAAGTAGTTTTATAGCAATAGAATACTTATTTTTAATTTTTAAAAATTAAAAATTGAATTTATCTGAACTTAGCTACTGAAAATTATCAGATGACAGTGAGCTTGAAACTATACTTTCTAATGAGAACCTTGATTAAAACTAATCAGTGCTGGCTGTTGAAATTTATCCATGTACCCTAATAACCAATCAAGTTGAGAGAATTTTGTATATGACATTGGTGTCTATGCAAACATAAAATATTATAAACACAACCATATAGCTTACACATATATATAAAATCTATGCACACATATATTTCTCTGGACATGGAAGCTGTGTTCTAATGATGTCTGCACGATGCACATGGTGGGACAAACTTATAGATGAAATGGTTATATTTCTAGTACTTTAGCAGTTAAATAACATTGCACAGAAACTAATATTTACACCAACAATTGTGATTTGGTTATTACAGAAGCAATATGTTTATTAAAAATGCAAATATATGAAAAGGAGAACATAAAGCATCTGTTAATAGAATTACCACTATTAGCCATTTGGTGAGTTTTCTCTGTATGTATAGATTACAAATGAAATAATATTGTAAGATACATTCTTAGAGACTATTTGCTTTAATACACAGTTTTTATTTTTCCATGTTATTAGCCATTCTTACAAAAATATTAAAGTCTGCATAACCCATCATTTTGGTACATATTTGGGTTATTCAGCCAATTCTCTACTGTTGGACAACCATTTTTAAAAACAGAGAGACTCAAATTTTAGGGCTGAATGTTAGGCTTTTAATATGCTATTTTTTTTGAAAGAAAATCTGAGAAAACTGAAAGATTCTAAACAGGATAGAAATATTTTGAGGTCGACTTGACTTATATGCACATGGTTTTAAGGCTACTATTAATGTTCCCAGTACTTTGACACTTTCAGTTTTAGGAGAAATTTCATGGTCCTGAATAGAAGTATGGCTTATTAAAATGTCTTAAAGCATTAACTATAGACCCTGAAATAGTTTTATTTTGCTTCATGGTATTAAATATTGATTAGACAAGACACTAAAAACTCACCCTGACCAAGTTTCTGGGCCTCTTTCCCTTATTTTGATACTTAAATGAGCAGGAAGTATGACTTCTCCTGGTTTAACCCTCTAGTGCATTGGTTCTTAAATTGTCCCATGGATCCTTGGTGTTCTGTAAGCTGGGCTGAGTTTGTTGTTGTTGTTTTTTTATTTTTTATTTTATTTATTTATTTATTTATTTTTAAGGTTTTACTTATTTGCGAGAGAGAGAATGAGAGACAGAGCATGAGAGGGAGGAGGGTCAGAGGGAGAAGCAGACTCCCTGCCGAGCAGGGAGCCCGATGTGGGACTCGATCCCGGGACTCCAGGATCATGACCTGAGCCGAAGGCAGTCGCTTAACCAACTGAGCCACCCAGGCGCCCTGTTGTTGTTGTTTTTTAATCACTAAAATTCAACAATCCTGTCTTCTCTAAATTTCTCAGGGGGAAAAAAGTCACCAGGTACAGTTTTCTAATTTCAAAGTTTTCCCTCCACAGATTTTACTTCAAACTTTAGCATTTGCTACAGCTTGTCTCCCTGAGACGACTTATAAAACTTAGGAACAAGCAGTGATCAAATGGTGATGGGAAATGGGAAAACATGTTAGGTGTCTGCTGTGGCTGGTCATATTTTTTTCAGGGACATGACTGCTTACGGTAGATCATATAAATAAATAGATAGTATATGCCTTCTGCTAGTAATCCTGTGTCTGGGTTCTAGTTTATGTAATCGAATGGAGTATAGTAACATATCCTGGTGTTCTGCAAGGAGTATGGAACCACATTGGTGTTCTATCCTTTAAACCTATCTGAGAACTGGGGAACCTGGGCGGCTCAATCGGTTAAGCAACCGACTCTTGATTTCTGCTCAGGTCGTGATCTCAGGGTTGTGGGATTGAGTCCCATGGGGCTCCACACTCAGCAGGGAGCCTGCTTGAGGATTCTCTCTCTCTCCTTCTCCCTCTGTCCACCCCCGTGCCATCTCACTCTCTCTCTCCCAAATAAATCTTTAAAAAATAAAATATATATATGTATATAAACCTGAGAACTAATGCTGTAGATAGAACACAAATAGCCAACTCTTAGTTAGTGATAGCCATGCTAAAAATCACGACTTGTGCCCAAGTCCTCCAGGCATACTCAGATAAAATGCTCTAGCTTGTCTAGAGCGTTCTGCGGTAGCACAAAACTCCAACACGTTTTTCTTAACCCCAGGCTTTGCCAAAAGTGCTTGACTTGATTGTATGCTCGTCTCTGCCTGCTTTCCCACTTCTCATAACACCCCTGGGTAGGGTGGCGCTCCCATCCCCACTGTACCCATGGGAAATGAAGGCTTCAAGGGTAAGAAACTCCTCCAAGGTTGCAAAGCTGTAAGTGCCACTTTTGCATGGTTTTCCTTTAGGGTATTTCTCAACGCTGCTCCCAGCTCCTGTCTGAAGGAGAGAGTGAGAGGCATCTGGTACTGTGTTTTCAGGGCAGCTGAGGATTCTCGAGTATGGGGTTTATATATATCGGGAAATAATACCCGAAGGGGGGAACGTTCGCAAGAGGCTTTTGCTGACTGCTTTGTATACCCCTTGCTACTATACGGAATTTTAGGTCTTTATTTTGTGGAAGATTTTTTTTTACTCGTTGGGGGGGTACTTTTAAGGACCAGGTCCTACACTGCTTCACACATTCGTGGCGGACTCCGTGTCTAGCACCTGTGTGCTCTGTGACCTTGGAGAAATGGCATCTTCTCACGGGGCCTCAGTTTCTTTATTTGCAGAGTTAGCAGCTTGAACAAGATGATGCTTCTGGCTCTTCGAGCTCCTGTCTTCTGTGGCCCTGTGACCCAGAGGGCAGGCAGGATCTGTGAACCCTGCTGCATTTTTCACGAGCGTCCCTGTGGGCTCACCACGTCAAGGTGTCGATAGATTCAGTTCTGAGGACTTGCTGACCTAGAGCTATTCATTCACTCCCACTCAAGTTGAGAACTTAGAAAATGGTGATTTTATTTGGGACAGGCCTTGTGTCCTACAATGCATGCTCCCAAGGGTGCTCTCTCAATGCCCTGTTCAAAGCACTGCCTAGCACACACCCAAATCCCAGTGTGACTTTTTGTAAAGCCAAATGCCACTGACAAAAAAAAAAAAAAAAAACAAAACAAGAAAGCCTCTCTCATTTTTATTGTGTTCCTGGCCATTCCAAGAGTCATTTCCTTTCCTTTCAGGGAGATAAAGAGACATATATTATGTGGGCAGAAGATGCTGTGTTCTGGTCAATAACGTAGGCCACAGAGGTCAATGGCTTTAAGCCAAGCCTGGCTGAAAGCTGCCATAAATTTTCAAAGGTGGGGGAGGAAGATTTAGAGACTGATGTACACTGGCTGAGAAGAGGAAAGACACTGGGCATAAATGGCCCTCTAAAAAAGAAGAGTATCAGTCCCATAAAATCCTACAGCAGTCTATACAGGGTCCCTGGAATGGAGAGAATTTTGCCCACCCAAGTTTTACTATGCAGCAGAGACAAATAAAAAAGATCTGAGAATAAATCTCTGAGGCCAACCTGTCCTGGGAGACTGAAACTTGAAGCCTTCTTCCCTGATTTTCTGATTCATCAGCATCTTCAGTGTTGATGAGCTGACTCCAGGCTTGATGGCACAGCCCCATAAAGCCTCCATTTTGTCTGGTTTTAACTTGTTTCTCTGTCTTAAGGTCTACTTTATGGACCACTGTAGTATAGAAGGATCCTGTGTTCAGGCTACCCAGACTCCTCTTGCTCCCCTTTTCCCCCCAGAAAACCACAACACCTGCTTTAGAACGCCACCAGATTTATTTACCAGATTTTGTAGAGGATTGGGAGTGTGTGTGTGTGTGTGTGTGTGTGTGTGTTTGAAAGGGTGAGCTGTGTTGTGAAAAGGAAGGATGGCTTTTTCTATTCTAAACCCATCTGGGCTAAAATGCCCATTGTATGGCATTTGTAATTCTGTACTTATCACAAGTACATGATAAATACTTTTGTTTTAATAAAAATTAAGGATATTGTATAGAACAAGATATTGGATGAATATACCTGCCATGAAGGTCTGTTTCTGTCCCATAAAACACATGATAAATACGACAAAGTACTAATAAGGAGTCATTACTGGGAAGTTTAACCCCACAAGGGATACTTTGTGGCCGTGTGTATGTGTTTGCACACGCATGTATATATATGTTTACAGGAATTTCTCTCAAAAGATAAAATGAAAATTTAGGGATTTAAAACAAAAAATTAGCACCTTAAAAAAAACTTACCTTGTTTTATTTACGTATCATTCTTTACCTCAGTTGGCATTTTGCTAGCCTTCATAGAACACTGAATAGTTTTCTAAGCCTTACACATGTTTTATCTCATTCTGTCAACCCTCTGAGAAACTAAAATTCAGTAAAAGTAAATATCTTAATTTTCAGCAGCAGAGCTAGGGAAAAAATAGCAGTGAACACTGCTGTGGCCTTTATATGTGACCAAGTTGCTGCTGAGCACATCACAAATACCAGCTCCGACCCTCCCGACGAATCTCAAAGATACAGATGCTGTTACCATCGCCTTTTTATAGAGGAGGCCACAAAGGTGCAGAGAGGTTAAATAACTTGCCCAAGGTCACCTGGAGGGTCAGTGGCTGACTCGGGCTTTGGAGCCAGGTGCTATCCAGGCCACATTTCCTGGAGGACGAATTTGAAAGGAAACTGCATCTGCACTCACAATGCAGGCCGTGGGCACATTTATATCAATTGTGAAAGAATATGGGAATTTCTTAGGGGAAAGAAAAGGACAGCTTAACATGGTTAAATGGCATATTGTGTTTTTAATTTACCCTGGCTAACACAATCACCTTGTCAGCTGAGTATTTAGAAGTAAGAAGATATTTATAACCAGATTGCTTAAGTGTCCTGAGGCCACCATTTAGGTCCATATGGCACTGTGCCCAGGAAGATGTCATCTGTGTCACAAAATCCCTACTTAATCCTGAGAAGCATTTAGACCTAAGAGAAGGTGAAGCTTCTCTTCTTCTATCATGCTGTCATAACTGGGACAGTGATTGTCCTAGATGTTGAC
The DNA here is from genome assembly GCF_004348235.1 of Phoca vitulina. Lineage (NCBI taxonomy): Eukaryota > Metazoa > Chordata > Mammalia > Carnivora > Phocidae > Phoca > Phoca vitulina. Next base: position 1,171,323 of record NW_022589770.1, on the reverse strand, counting down.
GGTGTAACCTCCAGGCACTGGGAAAACCAACAGAAATGTGAACCTGGAAAGAAAATTCTCGGTCTCTTCCACTGGTCGCCTCTAAAGAAGGGCCCCAAAGGAGCTTTCTAGAGAAATCTAGAAATCAACCTGAGACATTGAATTAGAACTAGAAGTAGGTGTTTGTTTTTTTGTTTTTTGTTTTTTTCCCCAGAAGCTTAATAAATTATCGGTCATCTTTATGAGGGTCTTGGAATATTAAAATATTTTTTAAAAGCTTAAATGGGGTAGCAACAATCGTGTATTTTAAATGATGACCTTAACCTGATTAATGCTCTTAACACCTGCCTCTAGCTATAATGCACAACAAGTGTGCTACTCACAAAATAATTATAGGATATATAAAAATATTAATTTATGGGGTTCTATTGGAGGTATACTCCATTAATGGGACACTCATTTAAAGTTGTATAATGAATGGCTTCTGTTACTGTATTGAAAGGAACAATTAAACCTGGGCTTTCATGTGCTCACCCTAATTACTTTCTACCCTAGAAGAATTTTATTCCAGAGTCTACTATTCCAGCTATCTTTCATAACTTGTTCCCAGGAGGGAAGTAGGAAGAGGAAGAACTGTTTATTTTCATTATATCTCTTATGTCCCTTTTCATTAATTCTTTTTTTTCCCCTACAACTCAAGCCATTTCTTTATTGTTTTAGAGTATATACAGTGCTTTTGAGCCCAGCAACTGCCCAAAACCCACGATTAGTTGCTTGCAAGGATCTTTCTGAAAGAAACCTTGAGAGTGCATTTGTGCCTCTCCTCTGAAAACGTCAAGTAGGACATTTTGCAGATAATTCTCTGCTGAGATATCTATATATTCATATATAGATAAAAATATATCTGTATCTATATCTGTATCTACATCTGCATCTGTATATTTTTGGGGGCTGACCCGAGACGCAGAATGGTATTATCTCCAACACTGCACAGTTTTGTCATTATCTCAAGTAAGAAAAGTACTGCTCCCTTTTATTTAAAAAGCTTTAAGAAAGTTACTTAGCCTGTTTTATTCACTGATATTTGAAAGCTACTACAACTTGACCCTTTATTCATTCATCAAAAATATGTTGAGATTCTACTTGGTGTAAGACACTGAGCTAGAAATTGGGAATACAAAAATGACTTCAAAAAAAACCCCAACAACGCTGCTGTCAAGTTTCAGTGTCCCTTTATTTCTTTTGGACCATGAGGCATGATGTTCACTCTGGGAGAATGCACAGGTATGGGTGGCAAGAGGCTGGAGGAGCTAGAAGTCCTATTTCATTTATATTTGCTCTCATTAATCGGCTTCTAGGTGTGTGTGACCGTAATATATATGATAGGTTACATATGTACACGTGTGTGTGTATGGTGTGTGTGTGTGTGTATTGTAGTTATAGGGGAAAACGACCATTCTGAGGTGCTGGACTTAGTCGTTTAGTCAGATTTCCATTTGGAGAAAAAGATTGTCCAATTTCTGTTTGATCCACCCCAGCTTGTCCCCTCAGTATTCTCTCCATGGATGGGGCTTCCTCCACACATGTCCCTTTTGTACATACAGAGTGGTCCTGATAAGTCAAATCGTATACATCTAACTCAGCTGTTTCTCTTTGAATTAAAGAATAAGGACACCAAATCAGAAGATTAGTATGTTGAACACAGCATTGAGTCGTCACGGACAAGCATAAAAGACATTAAATTGCAGACTCGGCTGTGGCAATTTTATTTGCAATTTCTCTGAATCGGGAACAAGATGCCTCTGCTTTATAAGAAAACACTAGCAGCACCAGGCTCTTCCAGTACAAAAACAGGTGGAGAGATGGGGGCGGGAGGGGGGATGCGAAGAGAAAGTTGGGGGGGGGAGGAAGGGAGACCATCAGAGAGAGCGAGCAGGAGAAAGCAAAGCAAGTCTGTGGACATGGACTCGCTTCACGTGAGAACTGTTCCTCAGTCCCTACAGCTGCTCACCAGACTAAACTCCCCAAACATTTTAGATCTATGTGTCCTTTTTTCTTTTCCATGTTCATTGCTTTATATGGTTAAAACTAGAAGTGAAAAGGAGCGATTTTTCACCTTGTTGTCGAGGGCGGACCACAGCAAACACCTTGGTTTGGGGAGCGGTTAGTAAATGCCAGGCACTAAGCACCTTACCCTGATCATTACGTGGAATCCCCACAACACAGCTTTGTGTTAGGTGTTATTATCACCTTTTTTTGGACATGAAGAGATGGAGGTTCAAAAAGATCTCATGGTATGAGGCAGCCAATAGTTCTCCAAAGCCCCCAGTCCGAGTTCCTAACGCTCAATGAACCACTGATTGTTGAAATGGAGGTCTCTTCACATTACTGTATGGACAGACTGGTTGGGGCATACATCCCTCAGGGACTTGGGCACTAAGGGAAGTCCGTCTCTTCCAATGGAGACCGCCAAGTTCCCATCCCACACCAGCTGCAGCTTTGGAAGTAGCTGGGCATTTTCGGGATTGTCCAGGGTCTGGGCACCCTCCCCAGAAGCAGTGGAGGAAGACTGCCACTTTGGGGTCTCAGTCACGTTCAACTGGGAAATGCGAGGACTTTGGAATTTCATGTTTCTTGTGGTCAGTGGTGAAAGTTGGCTAACGTGGTCTTGATACCTGCCGCCCCCTCTTTTTTTTTTTTTTTAAAGATTTTATTTATTTATTTGACAGAGGGAGACACAGCGAGAGAGGGAACACAAGCAGGGGGAGTGGGAGAGGGAGAAGCAGGCTTCCCGCGGAGCAGGGAGCCCGATGCGGGGCTCGATCCCAGGACCCTGGGATCATGTCCTGAGCCGAAGGCAGACGCTTAACGACTGAGCCACCCAGGCGCCCCCCTGCCGCCCCCTCTTAACCCTCATTAGTGGTTCATAACTGACCCCAAGCAAACCATCACCAAGTCTCTCCTGCCTCCCGCAAACTTGAGTACTGCTGGTGAGTAAAACTGCTCGATGGTTTGAGTGGAGTCCTAATTAATGAGTCTGAGTCCTGCCTGACACAGGCTCATTTTTAACCTGGTAAACTCATTAAACCTCTGCTCTTCATTTAGCCACGGGTGACTAGAGTATCATAATTTCCACCAAGTGTGCTCAGTGATTTACTGGCCCACATTCCCATTGTGTCCCATCTGAGGAGCTCCATCAGTATCGTTAGAAGTTTATTTAGTGCAATGAGAAATCTCTCTGATCTATCCTGAATTCAACGGACGCCTTTAAAGACAAATGAAAGCAAACCGCTGGCTCCACAATTTCAAACAACCCGTCTTGCCCTAACTGGAAGTCGGCGAAGGGGTCTGAAACGCAGCTTCCAGACAGACCAGGCCATCCCCTGAGTTCACGAGACAACCTGTGCTTTAAGGACCAGTCCCCACCTCCACCAGCCGATGCTAGCCCTTCCTCTTCTTGGATAAGAAAGGGCCCAGGGGTTCCGTCTCCACTCCCCACATCCGGCGGTTTCAAAAATAAAGGCAGCTTGAAATCCACAAAAACAAAGCAAACACGCACACACTCACACGCAGAATCCAAGGTTGTCCTCTATCTGCTTTCATTCGCCCAGTGACTGCCCAGGTCAGCACATCAAAGAGCATTCTCAGCGCTGTGTTGTCACTGTTGTTACTGCTGTGTTTGTGTCAGTGTGGAGATCTCTACAACGCTGCCTCCCTCTCCCCACCTGAGAAAATCTGCAAAGCTCCAACAGGCCAAGGTGAGTTGGTTTCTAGTTTTAATGAATTCTCCTAAAGCCCCTGTCGGGAGCAAGTCCCCAGTAAGTGTTTTAAAACAGTGACAGCTTTGCAAATACTGTAACATATGTAACTTGGACTGGGTCAATACATGGTGGGGAAATCAGATTGTGAGCTGGTCGAGCTGTTCATTTTGGCTGTCTTTACAATCAATCAGCCTGACCAACTGAGCCTGCAGTGATACTCGCTGATTATGGAGAAAGCTAAAACAAATGGATTGGCCATGCTGTCCGCCGGGGCCCATTCAAAAGCTACAGCCTCTGTCGATACACAGCCAGGTGCCATCTTTTGAAAATCGGTTATCAGAGATGACTCCTGGGCCCATCTAAAAGGGAGACTGCATTTCGACTGCCCCAAAAAAGTGGATGTGTTCAATTTATTTCAATAAATTGCATTCCGTAGATACTGTAGACTGACCTATTTCAGAAGCCCACAGCAACAATGATTATCCTGCTGGACCCCAACGTGCGTCTTGTTCTTCCTTGGGGTAGCTCTTGCTTTTGTGCTTAAGTCAAAGGTTGTAAACAAAGCAGTCGTCTCAACTATATTTCCCAACTGTGAAGATAAATTTCTTTCAAGAAGATCCAGGTTCCAGAGTGCTATGCAGGACTCCTAAGCCCTTTCTTTCTTTTCTTTTTTCCTTTAAAATTTTATTTGAGAGAGCAAAAGTGAGAGCACAAGCAGGGGGAGCAGCAGAGGGAGGGGGAGAAGCAGGCTCCCGACGCGGGGCTGGATCCCAGGACTCCAGGATCATGACCTGAGCCGAAGGCAGACGCTTAACCGACTGAGCCACCCAGGCACCCCATCCTAAGCCCTTGCTTATAACCTGCACAAGTGACTGGACGGATTCAAGCTACCGTGGCTCTTCACTGCTTTCTTTACTACCAGCCAACTCATCCGTGACTGCCAGCAGGATACGTGCATTGTGTGAGTTGCCTAATCCAAAGGTCTCCAAGTTGCCGGGTTGAGGCTAAGATGTTCCAATAAAAATGAAGGCAGCCTCCCAGTCTTTGCCCAAACTTGGTTCCAATCACATCTGCTTGGAATAAATTACCTTCACAATATTCACGACTTCTCCAGTTATAATAGAGATAAGAAACGAAGAAGCTGCTTATTAACATTTCCAGATAGAGAAGAAGAGGACAAATTCATCAAAATAAATCAACGCAAGGACAGCATTTCCTCCTCTATGGAGTTTCCTTCAGGTTCACGTAGAGATTGCAAGTAGATGGGCCACTAAAGAAATAGGGCTAAAGCAAGATAGGGGGAATGCATATGTTTAAAACCTTCATGTATTCATCCTAAGCTATGATCTTTAGGGTATGCAAGCATTATGGACTGTCCCTTTCCACTTAAACAGAGCTCTGGAGGCATCAAATTAGGGGAGATGACTTCGTGATGAAATGGGTTTTTCTGGACACAAAGGAACTTGTGTGCAGGTCAGCAGAAGGTGGAGGGAAATGGAAGAGGATGGATTAGATCACTCTAAGAAGAAAGCAGAACAAGAGGTGATGAAACAATCGAAGGCTTTTAAATACACTGGGGCAGAGACTGTTAGTTGTCTCAATAATCCACATCCATTTTCAAAGTCTTATTTTAGTAATAGGACCTCCTGAGTTTTCGCTGAGTGGCTGTCCAGTTGGAGACAACATTTACTGGCCTTCCTTGCAGCTTTGGTATTTACGCCTTGACTAAATCTGGCTGATGGGCAGCGCAGAAGTGATGTGTCACTTCTGATCATGCCTTTAAGGAAGCTAATTGCTCTCCACTTTCTCTTTCTTCCCAAACGCAGCAGTGTGGATGTGGCGGTACATTTTTGACCATGTAGATGAGGGCAGTCTCTAGTGGATGAGGTAAAGAAGGCACCTGGATCCTTAGACCACCTTGTGGAATGGAACCACCCCACACTTCTGGACTGCCCACCGGTGTAAACCGGCTGTTCAGAAGAGAGGTGGTTTAGCGCAGTGCCTTGTGAATCCAAGTGTGGTCAGATCAGCAGCAGCACCAGGGAGCGTATTAGAAATGCAGAATCTCTGGTTCCACCTCAGGCATGCTGAATTACATATAATCAGCATTAAAAAAAAAATCCTCCTCCCAAAAATTTGTATACACATTAGAAGTTGAAAAACATGGGTGTAGTGGTTAAAAGCATAGATTTTGGAGCCAGAGCCTGAGTTTATATCCAAATCTGTGACTTAATTAGCTTGTATCACTTTGGGCAAATTATTAAAACTCTCTGTGACTCAGTTTTTTCATCTGTACCTGGGGGATATTAATAATACCTCCCTGATAGGGTTGTTGTGAGGATTATATCAGTTAATATAAGTGAACAGGTTGATGTAGTGCTATGTAAGGCTTGCTATTATTATTATTACTATTATAAAAAACTTCTATTTTGTTTAAGCCATTTGGTCTCTGGTAATATACAGCCTCATGAAGCTCGTATTTTAGTGGAAGAGAGAGGAATGACATGGAGATGGGGATTATCTATGAAGTTTGGGTCTCATCAGGTTGTGGTTCAGACTGTGTTTCTTGATTACTAGGTTGGAAAATTTAAGCACCATGAAAAGAGGAAGTGAAAAATAGATCAAAACCTCCTAGGGCCTATGAGGTTGTGGTTATTACAAAATCTGTCTAGGGCCAACAAGATTTTTGCATAAGAGACTTGGTGACCACAGGAAACCTATATTCCAAAGCAAAGTCAGAAGATTACTAAGTGGGATGGTTGGCCCCCCGTTGAGTTCCCTGATTGGGCTCACTCATTGCTGAAGAGCAGGCAAAGGGCTCCTCCCTGAGGCCTTTGATGGGTATCACCAGGAAATATCACTTCCTCATGGAGAGCCTTGACCAAAATGGGAATTCATTCATATAACTCTGGGAAGTGTCCAAATCTTTCACTCAGTTCTTTAAAATTGTGTTGTTTTTCTTATTAAGTTGTCACAGTTACTTATGTATTTTGTTTTTTACTTTTTAAATATGTGATTTAGCTTTTTTTTAAAGTGTCTTTTGACAGGGAAGAATTTCTAATTTACCAATTTTTTTCTCATGGTTTGAGTTTGTGTCCTATTTAGGAATCTCAATGTCAAAGATTTTTTCTCATTTTTTTCTCTAGAATTTTAATAGTTTTAATTCTTAGTTCTATGACACAGCTTGAGTTAATTTTTGTGTAGACAGTTTAAGTTAATTTTTGTGTAATGTGTGGTGTGTAAGAGTCAAGGTTCATTTTTTTTTTAATGCATATATTTAGTACCCAGCATAGTTTACAAAAAAACAACCAAAACTACTCTTGGGGTGCCTGGGTGGCTCAGTTGGTTAAGCATCCGGCTTGATTTTGGCTCAGGTCATGATCTCAGGGTCATGAAATTGAACCCCGAATCGGGCTCCTGTATTGGGTGTGGAGCCTGCTTGAAATTCTCTCTTCCTCTCCCTCTGCCCCTCCCTCGACTCATGTGTGCTCGTGCACGTGCGCTCTCTCTCTCTCCTTTTCAAATAAATAAATCTGTTTTTTAAAAAAAGACCATCCTTTTTCCATTGAATCGTCTTGACTCCTTTGTCAACAATTAATTGATTCTAAATGAAGGGTTTATTTCCAGATTATTTAAATGTGTATCCTTACACCAATATCACGGTATCTTGATTACTGCAGTTTTGTGATAAATCTGGAAATTAGGTAGTGTAACTCTTCCAGTCTTCTTTAACAAAATTGTCTTGGCTTATCTAAGTCCTTTCTGTTTGATATAAATTTTAGTAATGTTGGGAAAATAGGCCTAAACATGGGCAGTCCTGGGAAAATTGGCATGTCTTTTCCCCTGAGAAAGTTCGGAAATCATTGAGTTTTGCAACTTCAGCAGGACTATGCATGCATTAGGCAATAAAACAGCATTTTCTACCAGACTTCTTCACTCTTATATTGGGATTCTATAGATTCCATTTTTTTTTAAAGATTGATTGATTTGATTTGAGAGAGAGAGAGTATGTGTGAGCAGGAGGTTGGGGGGGGTGCAGGGGCAGAGGGAGAGGGAGAGAGAGAATCTCAAGCAGTCTCCATGGTGAGCTGGGAGCCCAACACCAGGCTCATTCCCCCAACCCTGAGGTCATGACCTGAGCCAAAATCAAGTCAGACACTTAACCCGCTGAACCACCCAGGCGCCCGTAGAGAGTCCATATTATATCAGCTTCTGGTTGTAAGAATTATGAAATGATTCCTTGGGCTTTCCAACCCCTTCTTTGGAGGAAGCAATGCAACCAAATCTTATTTTATACAGAAGCACAGGGTCAAGAGGGCCAAAATTGCCAAAACTAGTCAGTGAACATCTCTATGACTTGCCAATGCTTTTTAGGGGAATTGGCAGCAGTAAGGGAATCAAAAAGCCTAAAATCCCAAAGGCAAACACAGGCAGCGACCTCTTTGACCTCAGCTGCAGCAAATTCTTCCTAGAAACATCACCAAAGGCAAGGGAAGCAAGGGCAAAAATGAACTTTTGGGACTTCATCAAGATAAAAAGCTTTTGCACAGCAAAAGAAACAGTCAACAAAACCAAAAGACAACCAACAGAATGGGAGAAGATATTTGCAAATGACATATCAGATAAAGGGCTAGTATCCAAAATCTATAAAGAACTTATTAAACTCAACACCCAAAGAACAAATGATCCAATCAAGAAATGGACAGAAGACATGAACAGACATTTTTCCAAAGAAGACATCCAAATGGCCAACAGACACATGAAAAAGTGCTCAACATCGCTCCGCATCAGGGAAATTCAAATCAAAACCTCAATGAGATATCACCTCGCACCAGTCAGAATGGCTAAAATTAACAAGTCAGGAAATGACAGATGTTGGCGGGGATGCTAGAAAGGGGAACCCTCCTACACTGTTGGTGGGAATGCAAGCTGGTGCAGCCACTCTGGAAAACAGTATGGAGGTTCCTCAAAAAGTTGAAAATAGAGCTACCATACAATCCAGCAATTGCACTACTGGGTATTTACCCCAAAGATACAAATGTAGGGATCCGAAGGGGTACCTGCACCCCGATGTTTATAGCAGCAATGTCCACAATAGCCAAACTATGGAAAGAGCCAAGATGCCCATCGACAGATGAATGGATAAAGAAGAGGTGGTGTATATATACAATGGAATATTATGCAGCCATCAAAAGGAATGAAATCTTGCCATTTGCAACGACATGGATGGAACTGGAGGGTATTATGCTGAGTGAAATAAGTCAATCAGAGAAAGATATGTATCATATGTCCTCACTGATATGAGGAATTCTTAATCTCAGGAAACTGAGGGTTGCTGGAGTGGTGGGGGGTGGGAGGGATGGGGTGCCTGGGTGATAGACATTGGGGATGTGCTATGTATGTGCTATGGTGAGCGCTGTGAATTGTGTAAGACTGTTGAATCACAGACCTGTACCTCTGAAACAAATAATACATTATATGTTAAAAAAAGAAGAAGAAGATAACAGGAAGGGAAAAATGAAGGCGGGGAAATCGGAGGGGGGAGACGAACCATGAGAGACTATGGACTCTGAGAAACAAACTGAGGGTTCTAGAGGGGACGGGGGGGATGGGTTAGCCTGGTGATGGGTATTGAAGAGTGCACATACTGAATGGAGCACTGGGTGTTATATGCAAACAATGAATCATGGAACACTACATCAAAAACTAATGATGTAATGTGCCGTGATTAACAACATAATAAAAAAAAAGGAAAAAAAAAAGCCTAGGTTGTGGACCAACACAAATATCATTTACCTAATAAGCAATGATCAAAGTTCTTGTTTAGTTTTAAAGCTATGAAAGTAGGTAATGAAGTCCTCCCCCCCATATCACTGCTAAGATTATTTAGTCTGACTTTAAAGCAATACAGGGGCGCCTGGCTGGTTCAGTTGGGAGAGCCCTGCTTTTTGCTCAAAACCCTTAATGCTCCTCTAGGTCTGTTCTGTGATCAGAGACCTGATGGCCTGGGCAGCTCTGGCCTTCATCACTGGGACCTTGTTCACACTGTCAGTGCCATAGTGTCCCAGCAGGGAAGGGCATCCTGGCCTTTTCTTAGTCCACCTTGTCAAGGTCCTGATACTTGAGCTCTGGAGTCCCTGGCTTTCCAAGGCTGCTGCCTGTGACTGATGGAGGAAGAGTCGTGGTATAGGGTTCTTGAGGACCTCATCGTGCCTGACTGCCTAGCAGTACATCCCGATGGGGGAAGGGCATCTTGCCTAGAAGCCTGCTAGGCTCAAGAGCAGGTCTTTTAGGTTCTCTCAAAGCCATTGAAAGACTGGGATCCAGGTGCTTTAACTAGATAGACTTTAGGAGCTGAGTCTGTGTCCCCACAGTGGAATGATGTGGCCATCATGCTGAGAAATATTAACAAGGAACAGTATCCAGCTGCTGCAAATTAGCAAAGCTTCCCTGAAAAGTCTGCCCAGAGGTTGCTGTTTCTCCACCATTTTGGAGCTGCCTGATGTGTCTGAGCCTCAGGCACTGATCGATTAGGGCCGGCTGCCCCAAGTCTCCGACTCCAGTATTATCCCCTGCCCTTTAGGAGCTAAGTGACGTTGGGCAAGACACAATCTCTCTAAGCTTCAATTTCCTTGTCTGAAAAATGAGGATAAAATACTTGTTTTGTCTACTTCACAGAGAGGTTTCTTGTAACATCAAATAATCCTTATTCTTACTGGCTTTATGAGGCACTGGAGGCGTCAGATAAGGGTGTGAAATAAAAGGAAATGTGGGTGAAAATATTTTGTCAAGGTTAAAGGGGCACACAAGTGTAGACATCACTGCTTGTGACTTTTTAATAGTGAATACGGGCTAAAATGTCATCATTTTTATGTTCAGTGAGAATCAACCAACAGTTTCGAGGCTCTGCTTTTGTATGTGAGCCTTTGGGAAAGAGTGGTAAGTCACACACAAGCACCTTAAGCCTGGAAAGGCAATTTTTGTGTGGTGAGCGCCAAAAAAATTAGAAGCCAGTGTCCTTTCACTGTGGCTCTTTTCCCCTAAGACTCACACTTCGATTCTTGCTCATCTACCTCTCATTGGAAGTGTGTAAGGAAAAGAATGTGGGTCCCCTAGCTCAGGGCTGGAGATAATTGGCAGAACACAAGAGGAGAGTCTGTGGTCAGGGGAGGGTATAGAAGAGAAAAAGAGGGACCTGGGAATTGGAGAGAAGAAAAGACAATGTACAAGGAAAATCAATCCTCCTGATTGTGGCATGTAGAGGAAGGGACTAAGCTATAAAAATGGAAAGTGGGGACCTCAGATTCAATCAATCATATGCCATGTGGACATAGCTTTAAAAAATGAGGCTATTATCGCTCAAGTTCATTTGACAGAGCGTACATGTAAGAGTTCAGTGATGATCACTCTTGTCCACAATCGTAAAATAAGGTGCCAAAGTGATTTATCACTCCGCTCTTCTGATATACCCCAACTTTAAGAAGCATCTATAAATTTGGATTTCACCTTTAAAAACCCTTATGTTGTCGTAAATGAGCCCAGTATCTGGCACACAGTAGGCATTCAATAAGTATTTGCTAAATAAATGAACTGAAAGGATGTAGACCTACTTATGTTAATTTGTTGTCATGGAGTTGGAGGGTTCAAGGCTGGAAAAGAATACATTTCCCTCCTTACCCTTTTATTTCCTTAAACAAACATGAGACTCAATTAAGACTCCTCCAGTCTTTGTAGATAACTTAATAGCTGGTGCTCATTTAATGATTGTTGTGTTAGGCACTATGCTAAGAAGTTCACGTGATCTCAGTCAATCAATGTAAGTGAGAACATAATTACCCAACTTTAAGGATGGGAAAAGTAAAATTCAGGGAGGCTACCTTTAGAAAAGTCAAGTCACTCCACAAAGGTCCCACAGCTGGTAAGTTGAGATCAAGTTAACCGATTGCATATGGTTGTCTTTAATAATTTTATTTTAGTAGAAAGGACACTAGGAAGTGGAACAAGAATTGTAACTACCCTTTTCTAGGTGCTTAGGGCCAGAGGAAAGTGTGTCTAGAGGGTAAGCTATCATTAAAACCTGGACACTTACCTGTTGGCAGTGACCTTAGGAATAGATGGAGGAGGGGCACCTGGGTGGCTCAATCAGTTAAGTGTCTGCCTTCAGCTCAGGTCATGATCTCAGGGTCCTGGGATTGAGCCCTGTGTCAAGATCCCTGCTCAGCAGGGAGCCTGCTTCTCCCTCTCCCTCCACCCTGTCCCCTGCTTGTGCTCTTGCTCTCAAATAAATAAACAAAATCTTTAAAAAAAATAGATGGAGTGACTAGGGCAGAGACTTTCCAATGCTTTTGATGCAACCAAAGTAAGAAATGCACACACACATAATCATACACACATACAATCTCACAATCATGCACACACAATCTCACACAGGCACAATCACACAATTACACATACATACATACATAACTGAAATAAAACTTTCATTAAGCAACGCTTACTGTTACTATGTGTCTCACTTCTCCTTCCCTTCCATTCTATTCTACTCCAGTATTTTTCTTAGTTGGCACACAATGTTACATTAGTTTCAGGTGTACAACAGTGAGTCAACAACTCAGTACACGATGCTGTGCTCACCACAGGTGTAGCTCCCATCGGTCACCATGCAATACCATCACAGTATCATTGACTCTATTCCCTATGCTGTAACTTTTATCCCCGTAACTTAGTCATTCCATAACTGGAAGCCTGTGTTTCCCACTCCCCGTCACCTATTTTCCCAGCCCCCCAGTTCCCTCCTCTCTGGCAGCCATCAGTTTGCTCTCTGTATCTATAAGTCTAATTCTGCTTTTGGCTTGTTTATTCATTTGTTTTGCTTTTTAGATTCCACATAATGAACGAAATCATATGGCATTTGTCTCTGTCTGACTTATTTCACTTAGCATTATACCCTCTAGGCCTATCCATGTTGTTGCAAATGACAAGATTTCATTCTTTTTATGGCTGCATAATATTCCTGTGTGTGTGTGTGTGTGTGTGTGTGTGTGTTTGTGTACACCACATCTTTTTTTATCCAGTCATCTATCAGTGGACACTTGGGTTGCTTCCATATCTTGGCTATTGTAGATAATGCTGCAATAAACATAGGGGTGCATATATCTTTTCAAATTAAGGTTTTCATTTTCTTTGGGTAAATACCCAGTAGTGGAATTACCAGATCATATGGTACTTCTATTATTTTTTAATATTTTATTTATTTATTTGAGAGCAAGAGAGCATAAGCAGGGGGAGTGGAAGACGGAGAGGGAGAAGCAGGCTCCCCGCTAAGCAGGGAGCCTGATGTGGGGCTCGATCCCAGGACCCTGGTATCGTGAGCTGAGCCAAAGGCAGATGCTTAACTGACTGAGCAACCCAGGCACCCTGATACTTCTATTTTTAATTTGTTGAGGAACCTCCATTCTGTTTTACTTTCTTACACTATATACAAAAATAAACTCAAGATGGATTAAAGACCTAAATGTGAGACCTGAAGCCATGAAACTCCTAGAAGAGAACATAGGCAGCTATTTCTTTGACATCAGCTGTAGCAACATTTTTCTAGCTCTGTCTCCTAAGGCAAGGGAAACAAAAGCAAGAATAAACTATTGGGACTTCATCACAATAAAAAGCTTCTGTACAGCAAAGGAAACTATCAACAAAACAAAAAGACAACCTACTGAATGGGAGAAGATATTTGCAAAGATATATTCAATAAGGGGTTAATATCTAAAATACATAACTTATACAACTCAATGTCAAAAACCCCCACATAATCTGATTAAAAATGGACAGAAGACCTGAATAGACATTTTTCCAAAAAAGACACACAGATGGCCAACAGACACATGAAAAGACACTCAACATCGCGAATCATTGGAGAAAATCCAATCAAAACCGCAATGAGATAACACCTTACATGTGTCAGGATGACTAGAATCAAAGACCAGAAATCACAAGTGTTGGTGAGGATGTGGAGAAAAAGGAACCCTTGTGCACTGTTGGTGGGAATGTAAATTAGTGCAACCACTGGAAAACAGTATGGAGGTTCCTCAAAACATTAAAAATAGAAATATCTACTTCAGTATTTTAAGTGCTGGTTGGGACACACTTAATTGACCTCACATGCACTCCTAAGTTCTGATCTGCCAGTTTGAAAACCACTGAGCTAGAAGGTAATAAAGGTGATAGAAGGGGTACAGACTTGTGATTCATTCACACAGGGTGGGGCTTGAATCCCAGGCTGCTGTTATGTTAACTGTGTGGGCTAAATCAAGTGACCTCTTCTTTGAACTTTAGTTTCTCATCCACAAAATGGGGATAATAATACCTACCTCAAAGGTTATTGAGAATGGCAAACATGAACATAGGCACCTACACTGGTACCTAGTATCTCTCAGAAGTATGATGATAGCAGTTTGATGAGGCATTCAAAAATGAAGAGTGCCAGGGTGCCTGGATGGCTCAGTTAGGTAAGTGTTTGATTCTTGATCTCAGCTCAGGTCTTGATCTCAAGGTCATGAGTTCAAGCCCCGCTTTGCGCTCCATGCTGGGCATAGAGACTACTTAAAAAAAAAAAAAAAATCGAGTTCTGGCCCTGGCACTAGCCAGCTGTGTGAGCTTAGGTAAGTAATGTCTCTAAACTTCTAAATCATGTCATCTCTCTAAGCTTCATTTACTCACGTGTAAAAAATTGGAGGAATAGCAATACCTAACTCATGTGATTTTTTGAGAATTAAGTGTAATCATATACACGTAAAGCCCTTACCACAATACCTGATGCTTAGGAAGTGCTCAATAAATTATTGGCTTTATTAGCTCTTCGACAAATACATCTATTATTGTCCTGGAACCCTCTAGACTAGGTTACAGTATTTATTTTGACAAGACAAACTCAGGATTTTGTGTGTGTGTGTGTGTGTGTGTAATCAAAACTGCTCTTTATTTTGCTCATCGGTATTCTCTAGAGGCCAAATCAAACTTGGCTGCAGCAAAGGAAATCATTTTTGTAAGGAAGGTTAGATCCAAATTGGATTCCCTCTCCTCATTCTTCTTTGAAAGTATTTCCGCAAAATCCAATCTTTGGCTTGACATTAGAGGCCTTCTTTCAGTTTGAGTAGACTTTACCAAAAAAAAAGGAAAAACAAAACAAAACAAAAAAAACCATGACTCTACACACCAAGTAGTGGGGAGTGAGTTTAATTTTTTGAGTTCAGCTAAAGAACGCTATTGCATGGTCTCCTGCCTAAAGCCTTCCTTTTTCCCACTTGTGTGAGGCAGCCTTTAAGATGGCCTCTAATGATCAAAACCTCATGGTATTCACACTCTGTGTAAACACTCCTCCTGTTGAGTGTGGGCTGTACTTAGTGACTCACTTCTAACTAAGAAGATAAGGTAGAAGTCTCAGTGTAGGACTCAGAGTCGGTTGTAAAAGGCAGTGTGGCACCGCCTCTCTCTCCTGCATTCCTTGCTCTGGGAGAAGCCAGCTGCCATGTTGGGAGTAGCCCCATGGAGAGGCCCATGTGATGAGGAAGTAAAGCCCTCCTGTCAATAGCCACGTAGGTGAGATTGGAAGCTGAATCCTGCAGCCCCTTCAAATGACTACAGCCACAGCCAATAGTTTGACTATGACTTTACCAGAGATGCTGAGCCAGAACGACCCAGCTAAGCTGCTCCCGGATTCAAAACTCTCAGAAACCGTGAGATGCTAACTGTTGTTTCAAGCTGCTAAGTTTTGGGGATGGTAGGTAGGTAGGAATAGATCGTGAATATACTGCCCTGGAATCTTGCTTCCCACAGCCTCTCAGTGTCAGGTCAGTTAGTTCATTATTCATTCATTCATTCCCTCGTTCATTCCATGAATGTTTATGAACTCCTTGCTACTTGTCGGGCAGTGTAACTACCTTCAGATCCTCACTTCGAGGAGCCTACAGTCTAGTGGTAGAAATACTACGCGCAGACTAACAGTGAAAGTGCTGGGTGCATGTGAAATGCCACCCATGTGGTTTTGCGAGAGGGCTTTGGGGACGCGGAGGAGGGAATGAGAACTTCCAGCTTGACCAAAAGAAAGGGGGATAGAAGTAAGAGATGGCACTTGACTTAAGCCTTGACACCAAGGTGTGATGGCTTTGTCATGTGTCAACTTGGCTAGGCTGAACTACATTCCCCAGAATTCCCTTTCTTCTATGTTTTGGTTTAGGGTGAGGCACGAGGGAGATTCGGAAGCAGCAGCCATTTTGTAGTGCACACATGTCACTGCTGATCTGCTAACTTGTTGGTGTGAGCAGCACCGAGCCTGTGATTGCTCTACCTTGCCCTGCATCCTCCTTTAGCTTTCCTGACTTCTGGGCCAGGCATGTACATTGAGCTCTGTGATAAAGGGCTTTGGCTTCTGAGGAATAGTCTCCTCACCAAGGTGAGAGGCAAGAGCAGACTAGGTTTTGATCGTTCCTTGTGCCTGGGGTGCCAGCCTTCCTGACTGCCTGCCACGTGGATTTAAGCTCCAGGCTCAGATGACAGTCTTCTAGAGACTGCTTCACCAACTCCCACAGTTGTGGAAGCTAGTTCTCTGTGACATACATGAGGTACAAGGTGAAGAGGTGAAAGAGATGATTCAAGGCAGAAGGAACACTGTGAACAAAAACACAGAAGGGAAAACATAGGCCTAATACAATTCTTAACCACTGACACACCCCTGGTACTGACTCATCAGAATAAATGTCGGTCCCAGCGCTGACCGGCCAGAGTGAATGGTGGCGCCGGCACCCGCCGATCAGAACAGCTGCTGGCTGTGGCACCCAAGCAGGGTCTTCAAGGGCTCTGACTGTTCCCCTTTAGTTACTGAATTATGGAGACTAAGGGGATGTCTGAGTGGATCTTGAGGTGGTTAAGAGCATTTGGGCCATCAAAGATGTGACTATTTCCCAACTGGAACAAAAGTGTTTTCTACTTTAATAACTTGTGCTCTTTCTGCATGGGGGCCCAGTGCACAATGGCTACAAACGGTAGTCTCCTTGATAGTGTATGCAGCCTGTTGATTGAATGGGTTGCCCCAAGAGATCTTGGAGACAACCTTTTCAGCAGACATTGATGTCTGACCTCATGCTATCCCCAATCCAGGCTCCAAACAGTTATGTGGGGTGCCTTTGGAAAGCACCAGGGTGCAGTGGCCAGGATCCATGTTCGCCAAGTCTTCATGTCCATCTGTACCCACCTGCAGAACAAGGAGCATGTGATTGAGGCTCTATGCAGGGCCAAGTTCAAGTTCCCTGACTGCCAGAAGATCCACATTTCCAAGAAGCAGGGCTTCCCTAAGTTTAATGTGGATGAATTTGGAGACAAGGTGGCTGAAAAGCAGCTTATCCCCAATGGCTGTGGGGTCAAATATATTCCTAGTCATGGCCCCCTGGACAAATGGCAGGCTCTGCACTCATGAGAACCTCGGCCCTACTCCCTTCTTATTCATGCCCACCGATAAATCCTACTTCCTGTCAAAAAAAATTTTTTTAACAACTTGTACCATCATATTGATGCATTCCAGCTGAATGCCAGCTCTGAAGAAAATATGCAAGGGGAGTGCGATGAAGAACAAATTGTTTAGTGTGACTGAACATTGGCTGGCTTGGTGTGTGCCTGTAGTTTTCAACCCCAGTTACTCAAGTCAGTGAAACTGATTTAACCTGTTGTGTCTTATGTGGCTATAGTCAAAATAGCTATTAAAATGGTTCCATGGAGAAATGCAACTTAATCCAATTATAGGAGACCAGGACCCTATCCCTTTACTGAATGAGGGATCAGAAAACAGGAATTTTAGCCTCTATTCTGCCACTGACACACTGTGATCTGGCAAGTCACTTACCACAACTCATCCTGAAGCCAGAATGTGGTGACTTGACTTAGGCTTTTCTCTCTGCAATTTTCTGGAGATCTGGAATGCTTTTCCATTCCTTAAAACTATAGCCACTAGTCCCTTCAACTCTGGAGTCAAGACAGATTTCACTCCAAAATCTTGCTTTGTACTTTCCTGCCTTGAAACCACAATTTTACTCCTACAATTCCTTGTTATGAGTTGCCTTTTTCTCTCTCTAGATAACATCACAACTCTAAGTTTATCCCTCCTTTTGAGTGACTTGATCTCTTGGCAAATTATTTACGAGGTATTTCTTTTATACCTCATAAGGTCCCCTGGTACTTAGAAATCTGTATACAGCAGGTGCCTATTAAATACTTAAATATTCCTATATCATTTGGTAAGTTTTCCAGTTCCAAAGGAAAGTCAAGCAGGACATTCTAAACTAAAATATTTAAGGGTTTTGGATTGCGTATAGCTCTGTGTTGTCTCTGCCTCCCTTCCACTAGCATGAATAATTAAGAATAGAGTTGGACCCCTGTGTGTGCATGCCCATAATAGCATTTGTGTGCATATAATAACGGTGTATAAATTAACTTCTTTTGCTCCAAATGAAAAGGCAGCCTTGTTCAATGATGAGTAAGTATGAATACAAAGAGCATTTCAGCATCCTCAGAGCCATTAATATCTCTTGGATAATATCTCAAACTATAAGAAATTAGTATTTGCCATTCAAGAGAAATTCAAATCATAAACAAAAAATATATATATAGTCAACCCTGAGATACTGAACAGAAAGGACTATAACCAAAAATCTTAAGGCTTTTGAAATTACTATGAGGCAACTTTTCCTTCTTTAGCCTGGAAATTTTCCCAAAAAGTGAGGTAGGTTTTTCATTTCTACTTGCCTTGTTTTTGTATTTAGGAAATATATATTTAATTGAATTTGAATACGCTTGCTGCAACCATGGGTGAAAAAAAATTAACATATACACTTAGCATGACCTTGTGAAGCATACAAAGCAGAACAGAATAAGAATTATTCATCCTCATTCTATTTCCCTGGAATAAATCCTAGGTTGGTCCACTGTTATTAAACCATTTTTCAATAATAGTTCATCTGCCAGCATTAGCATGAATAAATTTCTCCTCACAGTATAGGAAGCAATTCACCACTTTCTTTATCTTTCTTAAACACATCCAATCCTTCAACAAGTTCACTTGTCCACTTATCCACTTACACATACAACTAGGTATAAATAGCTCCTAATTCTTAGCAAACTTCTCATTCCTCAATACAAAAATGTCTCCATCTACCCCAGTAGATTTAGTCAGAATTGGTCTTCTGAGTCCATATTTTGCCTCCTGTAGATTTCCTTTCATAAAGAGCATCACAGAAGCTTTATTCATTAGCATTCTGAGTTGGTCCTCTAACGTGGGGGTAGCTCTAATGCAATTTATATTCAGTTCATCCCATGCTTCTAGTTCTTTACATCAAGCCCCCCTATTTGTGCTGAGGATAAGGGAGCCAATTGGAAAAGGTTTTGAACCCTTGGCAATTTCACCGTAAAATACACCAAAATGCTATAATCTGTATGCAATCTTCATTAAGAATTTCTACCACCTGCTTGCTGAAGCCACAGCACAGCTCCACTCATAATCACCATGCAGGGGGCAGCATTAGTTAACGTCATTAGACAAATGTTGAGATCTTCTTTTGCATGTTCATTAGCACCAGGTGGGAAGAAACTGCTAGATCCAGGCGTGGAACTTTGGGGGCTAACTCGGGCTTATACATTATTTAATCAGCCAACTTTTTGAGCATCCACGAAAAACCAAAAAGGCTAGACTACCAGTAATTTTCTGTTGTTTTTTCCAGATATGTTAGGGACAGTGTCAATTTTCAGCTTCACTGAGGGTGATCTGTAGGAGCTGTGTGGGCATTGAGCAAATCACTTAACCTCTCTGTGCCTCAAAATTCCTGGTCTATAAAATAGGGATGATAATTTTATCTACCTCCTGGGGTTGGTTTGAGGATTAAATGAGTTCATACAGATAAAGCACTTTGAACAGAGCCTGGCGAGCTATTATCATCTTCTTCCTCCTCATCTTTGTTTTGCTAACTCTGCTTTACGCTGTTCCTTTAAACACTGGGGACCCCACAGTGCCAAAATGGGGAGGCAGGGAGTGATTGGACCCTGAGGCTCTGAAGAAGCACAGCAGCTTCTCTTGTTTTTTTGTTTTTTTTTTTTTTTCTTGTTTAACCTTCATTCTTGGGGCACTTCCTAAATGCCAGTCACTATGCTAAGCTCTTCACAAACATTTTCTCATGTAAACCTCAAAACAAGCCTAGAAGGAGAGATGCTACTGTAATTTCCATTTTATAGATGAGGACATTGGAGTTTGGAGAAGTTAATTTGCTTATACAATTAAGCTCCACAGTCTCTAAGAAGTGGATGGCTTTCTTATATGTCATATTAACTTTGCTTTAGAGGTTATAGTCACCTCAAGACTAGTTATAAGAACTTTGAGAGCTGAAAGGACCTTTACCCTTGATGTAATCCACACGAAGGAGTTAAGGCTCAGAGAAGTCAAGGACTTCACCCAAGGTCACACAGCCAGTTGTGACCAGCTGTGACCCAGGACTTTTGCAGGGATCCCTGCCCCTACAATGCACTGCTTTTTATCTTCATGTTGTTTTACATAATTAATAGAGCTCTTCAAGTGTGCAAATACTTAAAAGTATGCATTCCTCTCAGGGCATGAGTTTCTTCAGCATGGAAATCATATACTTAAATGGAAAATTAACTGAAGGGAGAAAAGAAATACTTGGGAGAGGTTTTTTTATTTAAAATTAAACACAATTGCTTTAAGTGAGCAACATCTTAAAAGATGGTATTAAAGTCCTACCCCAGAAGCCACAAATATGATAATAAAAGGTTTACAGTGCTTGTTATACTAGACATTCTTCAGTTCCATGTTTCTTTCCTGTGTTTTTAACTAGCGTGGAACTGAGGGAATTAAGTATTCTTTCAGTTTCTCTTAAGCCTTTTCCTGCTTTAAACCTGAATTCCTGGGGTGCCTGTGTGGCTCAGTCGTTAAGCGTCTGCTTTTGGCTCAGGTCATGATCCCAGGGTCCTGGGATCGAGTCCCGAGTGGGGCTCCCTGCTCAGTGGGGAGTCTGCTTCTCCCTCTCCCTCTCCCACTCCCCCTGCTTGTGTTCCCTTTCTGCTGTCTCTGTCAGATAAATAAATAAAATCTTAAAAAAAAAAAAAAAAACCTGAATTCCGTATGGCAGAGAAGAAAAGGGACTTCCTTGTTCCTGCATCCACCCCATCCCCTGCCCCACATGGCTACACACACACACACACACACACACACACACATCCCTCTCAGAATGAAATCTCCTCCCTTTTTTTTATCTCTTCTTTCTCACAGCCTCCACACCCCCCCCCAAAATCCCCCCCCCCCAAAAAAAACCTAAACCTCAACATTTGGCTCAGTGACATTCTCTCAAGATCAAAGTCAAATGATAATTTCCATGAAAATCAAAGTAAGGTCAGTCTCTCTCCCTCTCTCCCTGGAAAGCCTGGGTTTCCAGCCTGTGAAAAACTAAAAATTCCACACTTCCCCCTCTTCTTAGGATGAAACTCTCTGCTCCCTCTTCCTTTCTTCAGGTGTCTCTTCACTTCAGCACATTTCTGCTTTTCTGCAGAGACGGTGATAGAAACTTCCAGCGTCAAATCCAAGACCTAGCTACTGTTAGTGTCTCTCTTTTCCTGGGATCAGCAATGCCTGCGAGGCTTGAGGTGAAGATGGGACAAGAGGACCAGAATGGAGAGAGGGGGGAGGTTGGAACAGAAAGAGAGGGACAGGAGATACAGTGGTTAAGGTAGGAAAGTCCTATTTAGTGACTTCCTATAGGTCAGGCATCGCCGCACAGGTAAGAAACATATTCTTACTTTACATGTGAGTGGCCTCAAGTTCACAGAAATGGTTTAAAATTTTCAAGGTCACAGAGCTTGTGAATGGTCTAGTTAAAATACTAACGCAAGGCTGTCTGACCTCAGAGTCCAAGTTTTGTGCAAGGGTGTGAGGTCAGTGACAAATATGGGGAAGAGTGGAAGGGGCTCTGTGCAACACCAGGATCCCACCATTACATACCTTCATACATCTTTATGATGAATTACCCACCTGACCTTGTTTAGCACAAATGATGGGCCAAAAGCAACTGCAAGCTAGACTGTGGACAAGGACTCTGCCCCCTGTCATCGCCCCACCCTTCCTCCGTGCTCAATCATACATATGCCCAAGTAGCTCCTATATTGCAGGGGGACTCAGGAGGTTGTGGTTTCGCTCTTAAAGTGGAAGGGCCCATTCTGAAATCATTGCTGCTGTCCAGGAACCCTCCCATAAAGTCACTGATTGAAGTGTTAACTGATAATAGGACTTCATACTTCCCTTTTGACCAAGACATCATCTGAGAAGTTTCACGCAAGTGAAAATAATTTTCCTCCTCAAGAAATGGCAATAGTAATTATGTGCTTTGTTAGGAAATGCCTTCAGAAAGGAAATACAGTTTTTTTTTTATTTGAGAGGAAAATATCAAATAACTAACACAGGAAATCTCCCTAGAGTCTACCTCCAGTAGGAAAGCTCATTTTATATTTTGCAAGTTTTATGAGAAAAGCATTCAACTCTAATAAGTAGCTATTTGAGTATTATTCCTTGTGTGTGAAATTCATTTGTTGAGACTAGCATAATACCATGGGATGAAGACTGGTCCCAATAGGAGCTATAAGTCATCCTAGGGATTATGACATGAAATGTTCAGATATCCAGTATTAAAAATGAATGTTTTCTTTTGCTACTTTTTGGCCTAGTGGGGAAAAGAAAGAAAAGTACCCTACAGATTCCATTAAAACAAACAAATAAACCAAATCCTAGAGTGTATATTCAATAAAATCTTGGCTTGACACAGGGTCCTGAGTCGGTAATATGAATCAGCAAGTGGTTTTCCTGATCTGATTGGACAGGAGTATAAGGAAATGGAAGGCAAAACAAGCCTTTAATGAGCACCCTACCCTTGCCTATTGCCGTGTTACATTGTAGCACTCTTTCAGCACTACTCTGGACTTAGCTCTGTGACCTGCTTTTTGGCCCATCTGATTAACAAATGTGTTGCAAGTAGAGACCTGAGAAGTGTTTCAGTTCCCACTTGTTCTTGTATTCTGCCATAGCCATGAGAACATGTCTGGGTTAGTCTGCTGGAAGATGAAACACACACAAAACAAAGCTAAGTCACCTGTCACCCCAGCGGAGACGATCCTAGATCAGTCAACAACCAGACGATCCTCCCACACATTAGCAAGTCCAACCAAGACCAGCAGAATTACTTAGCTGAACCAAGAGCAGCAAAGCTTCTGAACACACCTTTTGGAGGCAGGAGTAATAAATGTTTGTTGTGTGGTTTGTGGTGGTTTGTTATGCAGTGTTATTGTGGCACTAGATAATGGATACAAAACCCACAGTTAGGAAATAGTTTCTGGATATCAAAACATATTGTAAGTTGTGTTGCATGTTATGTGAAAGCCACAGTAAAGATTTGTGTTAAGATAGACTGTAGCCCTGTATAGGTAAACCACAGCCAGGTAAGAAGGGGAAGGATTCTCACTTAAAAGGTAAGCTCATTTCCCTCCAATCACTCAAGGAAAAGGAGTATCTCCCCAAGTGGAAATGAAATCTAAGAGTAAGAGTCATAGTCAGGTAGGCACTATGACAGGATCTCTCCTAGGAGAGTATTTCTCTAGGGTCCATTCAGAATGACTTCTGCTTTATGGGGATTGACCAGGAGCTGAGAAGTGAAGGGTTCACGGGTTTCTACATGACAACGATGATGATGATGGTGTGTGACACTTTATTGAGCAGGTTGCTTATTTTGTCCCAGGGGATATACTCAGCTCTTGATATGTATTAGCTCATTCAATCTTCATACCGGCCCTATCGGGTATTACTTTTTCTCCATTTTATACATGCGGCAGTTGAAGCCCACAGCTATCATTAAATAACTTGCCAAAGACAAATAAAGAACAGAGCTGGGTGGTCACCAATCTGACTCAAGGACCTCTATGCCATCGGGCCATGGAACCACACATCAGACAAGTGGGGTTGGGGCCAGACTTGATACTTTGTAAACTCAGTTGTTGTTAGCCCATGTACTCTGTTTCTCACTTGGAATGGGAAGGAATTTCATCCCACCATAAGGCTAGTATCTTGGTGGCAGCAGGAAGGGAATAGGTAGAGAGAGCTGGAGTGAGCGAGAGAGAACAAAAGAAAATTCCAATGGGAAGGTCAAGTTGGGGACAAGGTCAAGTGCCCTTAGTCAGGGGCTTTATCTCACTCTGTCCAGGATATTCTCCAACAGGTGCTGTTTCCTTAGAGTTTTGGGGTTTAATTTTATGGCAGAGACTAGAATTTCCTTATGTTTTGTACTTACTGGGCACTTTTCTAAGCATTTTAGATACATTATGCATTGAATTCTAGCGACAACCCTTCAGTGATTAAAGATATTTTTTATCCCTAATTTTAAAGATCAGTGTGATTTGAAATAGAGTTTCTGGACTGATGGCAGGCTGTCAACTCTTTTCAGGCCTCAGTGAGATGAGAAATTGAGGTGAGAAATTGACAGTAGGTGTTTAGAAACTTTTAACAATTAGAGCAATGTTTTGCCTGTTGAATCTAATAATCTAGAACAAAATGAGTATATACTCCATAAGTTTATGTTTTCTATTTCATTTTCCTGGTAATTCATTTTAATGCATTTTACAAAAGCAGTTTTCCTCAAATGGATTAGATATTTAAAAAATGGAGTTTGAGAAACACTTTTGGATAATAGGATTGAGGATCAGAGAAATAACTTGCCAAAGTTTTAGTCGTTAAGAGGCAGAACAAGACTCAAACTCAAGTCTTAATCCAACGCCCATCAGATCATTTTATTATTAAAATTAACATCCAAGTTGATTAAGACAGTGTCTGCCCGCATCTGCCTATTTAAACAATGATGTGAAGTTTGACTGGGGGTGGGGGCGCTGGTAGGAGAGTAGTAGGCACTGGGGCCTTTCTATTGACAATCAGTCAAGTACTTACAGAGCATAGAAATAGGACTTGTGAGCTGAACTTTAAAAATCAAAAGAATGCCACCAGTGTGAACCTGTAATACGCACAGTGATAACATGATTCTTGCAGATCACTTGGAAATACCAGCACAGAGCTTTTTCCTTTGCTCCTTCTGCAACTCCCTCAAGGAGAAATGTAGGAAATACAGAAAATTCTCATTTGAGAAAAATTGTCTAACAGATCCTACACCAAGTGAAACCGTTGATTTTGTGGTCTTAAATTCAAAAGCGTTTCTTCCCATCACCTGTTAAAGTAAAACTGTGCCTTGATTATAGCCAGTAGTAGTAGATCTACAAGGGCTTTGGAGCCAGACAAACCCAGACTTAGGTCCTGCTTTTGCCATTTTTTTTTTTGTTTTTCCTCTGTAACCTTGGCATCAAGCTAACCTTTCTGGACTTTTTTTTCTCATTTATAAAACGTGAATAATTCATACCTCCTAGGATTTTGAGATAATTTAATAAGGTAACTCGTATAAACTGCTCTCATCAAGTATGAAGTAAGAGGATAATTACATCAAATGCCCCCAAACCAAATACATTTAACCAGCTTGTTTGAGATCCTTTCAAATGCCGTGGTTGTACAATCTCAAAATAATTAACTAAAAGATTTTTTTTTTTTAATTTAGTTATTCAGCAAGTAGGTTTCTTTTCAGGAAGGAGTAAAACAAGGTCATCTGACTCAATTTTAAAAATTGAATTAACTGAATAGTTTGCATGTTTTATTTCCATATGTAGAGAGTCTAATAATTCAGGATAATTCTGGTCTATTGTACACTGAAAACTGGTTTCATTAAATTTGTGAGGTACTCACTTTTGTGGATTACTGATAATCTTATCTCACAGGGATGTTGGGAGAGCCAAATTAGATTATGTAGTATATAGTTTCTGGTACACGATAAGCCCTGAATTAGTATATTTTTCCTGTATTCCACTTTATTTACAATTGCTGCTGTTTTTAGGTTGATGTCACTTTATAGCATTTGATTAGGTACAATGATTAACACCTTGGTCAACTTTTTTACTTCAAGACTTAACAGAATGAAATTATTTGTACTGTGACGGTGGAAATATGGGCACACGTGATTTAAAGCCATTATGAATTTGCCTTGAAACCCTATGGTGAAATTTCTTCAAACGAATGATAAGAAAACCTCACCGATACACAATCCTCAAGGTCTGCACCCCAACCAGTTTCTGAACTGGTATGGAGCCTTTGGCATTTCCTCAGTAATTGGCCCCTAAACTGTGTCAACAAGTGCTTGTGTACCCTTTATAGTTTTCCCTAACCTTTAATCGTTCCAGCATTCTTTTCCGAACAAAACACAAACCTGTGCTTTAGATCATTAATTGATTTTCCTTGTGACATCCTGGGGATCTGAAGTCTGAAGTCTCTTTCGGGAGCTCATTTCAGGCAACACTGGAAAGGATTTCAGAACACTGTAGAGGACCAGTTAGAAAACCAGCTGCAAACATTGGGTAATTTTATTTCCATCCTCTGGCTGTTGCTTTGGTGGAATCTACAGATTTTAGATCCTTCCAGAGCACACATAATAACAAGATCGCAGGATTGTTTAAGCATTAAATGAGATTAGGTATATAAAAGTACTTTTTAAACTATCAACCATAGACAGAGGATATACAAAGTTCAAATATTGTTATTTCATAGGATGCTTTTACTTCTCTGTGGTTCTTTTATGGGCACAAGATGGCTGCTGGGGCCAGATGTCACATATTTATTTATATGACTCTGTCCCAAGCTAGAAGGGAGGAGTGGAAGGATTTTTCAGAATTTTCTTTCTTTGTATCAGGCAAGAAAATCTTTCCAGAAGCCCCCCAATCCAGCAGATTTCCCTTAAGTTTTCATTGACCCAAATTAGGTCACATATTCGTCCCTAAGGGAGGATCATAGAATTACCCATTCCAGGCAAGGAGAAACAGGATTATCATGATTGGTTTAGGCCAAAGGGGCACAAATGGTCTGATTTAAAGATCTTTGATATTTAGCCTCTAGTCTTAAGAGCCTAGCATAGCTCTTTTGGGCTCCCTTGCTTCTTGGCTCCTAGCCTGCTTCCAGTGGATATTTCTCTTAACACTCCCTGGACATCTTGACTATATGTTCTGATTTTTCCTCTTAAAATATACTTTTCAAAGAAGGAAGTATACAATCTCAAAAAAAAAAAAAAAATCCTTCAGGTGTGCCTGAATTCTGCTACATGAACTCTTCCATGTATGTCTCCTTCTCTGTACCTCTTGACCATCCAGGCCAATATGGAATTGATGAGATGTGATGACCTTTGGAATCAGTTGGACCAGAATTTTAATCCTAGCCCTCTTACAACTTAGTTAAGTCATGGAACCTCTTTGGACTTCCATTTCCTCATCCGTACAAGGAACATAAAATGTCTACTTCAAAGGATTTAGTACAAGAATAGAAAGTACCTGGCAACCAAAAGAAATGATCCATTTTTTGTTATTTTCATCATCAAGTCACACATCAGTTGCTATGATTGCTGTATCTCAAAGCCCGGTCAAATTCTTCACTCAGCTCACTTGAGTTGGAGACTTGGTTTTTGATGACTTATTCTGGCTTTAACACTGTACTCCTTTAAGGGCACACTCATTGTTTCCAATATTCTGTTCTTTGCTGGTTGCAGTACAATTCTGGATAAAAGGGTCTCAGACCCCTGTGCCCTAGTCTGAAAGACATGACAATAATAAATGCTTGTGAAAATAAAAAAAGTAAGATAAATATAATGAACCTATAAGAAAGTGCAATAAGGATCAGCAATTGCAGTCATAACAAAGACTGGACAGGTGGTTAATTGCAGTGGGTAACCTAGGCTTTGGCAACTTGAATAGCAACAGGGACAGTAAAACTTCAAAAGACGACATTATGCAGTATTGGTAAAGAGAGCAACTGAAACAGAGAGATCAGGAGAAGAAAATGGATGAAAGGGAAAGGGACTTGGGCATGACCCAAGCTATTCCAGTAAATGAACTATTGAGAAAGACCTGGAAGCACAAAAGATATTCCTTTATTTCCTTTATTTTTTTTTTAAGATTTCATTTATTTATTTATTTAGAGAGAGAGAGTGGAGGGGAGGGGCAGAGGGAGAGAGAACACCTCAAGTAGACTCCCCACTGAGCGTAGAGCCTGTGCTGGGGCTTAATCTCACGACCTCAAGATCATGACCTGAGCCAAAATCAAGAGTCAGATGCTTAATTGACTGAGCTACCAGGCACCCCCCCCATTTCCTTTAAAAGATAATGAAACACTTATAATTAGCTGTATTTGTTTAATTTAGATACATAGTCGATTTATGTTATCTTTTTCTTGGTGTATTGTTACACCAAGTATTTATTTTTATTTCATTTTTGGATACATAGATCTTCAAAAGAAGCCAGGTAACATCTAATACAGTTCAGTCTGGCTCTTGCCACTAATTATCCCTAGTTGTGTTCATCTGCACTCCTACCTTCACAGGGCTAAAGTGAGGCGAAATGTCTCACCAGGGTCTTCTATCTCCCACCTTACATTCCTGGGGAAGATCTGCATCTTATGGTGTTGGTGTTAAGAGTCCACGTTTCTTCTGACTTCAATTACTAGTATGCAGCCCTGTTTCCATGCATCCTCAGACTTTTCAGCTCCCTCCTTGGCTTTTCTGGCCTCTACCCAACCAATCCAGGGAACCAATCCTCGGAACCAATCCTCTGTGGAGCCGTGCCCTGGGTCCCAGTCTACTTTCAGGTCTCATTCCCAGCTTCAAACTCTGAATTTGACCTGCTGCTCCCTGAGTTCCCGGGCCTCCCCAGATTCTGAGCTATATTTTGGTTCAACCTCATTCTTGCAATAGTGAGAAACCTGAAAGGGAAAGAGAAACCAGGATCTCAGCAACACTTTTCCACTTTTTTGGGCCCCGTAGTCCTACAGGCAAGGCCCAACACTGACGTGGTGAGGACAAAGCTTCGCACCAAGTGGTTGTTTAGAAAATGCTCCCTTTTTCTGTCATTAGTATACTCCTCTCTTTCTAACTTTTTTTTTTTTTAAAGATTTTATTTATTTGAGAGGGAGGGGGGAGAGAGAGAGAGAGAGAGAGTGAGCGCACGCGTGCACATGAGCAGGGGGAGGGGCAGACGGACAAGCAGACTCCCCGCTGAGCACAGAGCGTGACTCAGGGCTCGATCTCGGGGCCCTGAGATCGTAACCTGAGCTGAAGAGACACCGACTGAGACACCCAGGTGCCCCTCCTTAACTTTTAAAACAAGTGTAACCCCTAGATCAGAACATCAATTTTATTTCTATGGGATCTCAAGAGGAGTAGCTTTAATTTCATCAAATCTAAATGATGATGATAACAGCAACCTTTCATTGAGCGCTTAATCGTGATAACTAATATATTCATCACTCAAAACCTCTGAGGTATCATTGTTGTCATCCCCACTTTACGTATGAGGAAACTGGGAAACAGAGAGGCCAAGTAACTTCCCCAAGATCACACAACAAATGATTGCCTGACAGGATTTGTATTTGGACATTCTGCAGTCTGAGGTCTTAAGCATTATGTCACATGCTTCTAGATCTTTGATATGGTCCTTGGTATAAATAATTAAATAAATCATAGAGGATATGCAAACTATGAATTTTGGTGGAGATTTTTTAAGTTTGGAGATTTTTAAAAAATTTTTGCATGTGAAAATAGGTAATTCATCCTTTAATCAAAAGGATGATGCATTGAGATGTGTGATGATGCTCTGAGAAGCACATAGTCTATCTATAGCCTGAAGTGTAAGGTCGTTTATATAGCCTAGATGATTACAAATACAAGGGTGCTCTGGTTGCCTTCAAACTGCAGGAAAAGCTAGAGGGCATGTATAGAAGGTAAGTGTGGGATACTATTTTCAATGCCAGCCCTCCCCAGCAATGCTTCTTTTAATAATTATGATGGTTAATAGCTGTCATAACTCCTCATACGTATATAGTGTTTTACAGTTTATAAAGCATATCTCCATGATTTATTTCCATTTTTGTCCTCCTGATATTCATTTGTAAAATGACAGGTCAAACAGCTCATTTAATTAAATGAGCAAACTGAGGAGTAAAAAGATTAAGTGACTTGTCCACAGTACATCAATAGTGGATGATCACAGCAAGATAAGTTCCTCTGCCACACACCCTCAACCCAGGTGTTTGTTACTAGACCAGACAAGTCCCAGATATATGAACTTAAAGGAGCTTTTAGTATCTACAAAATAATCATTGGATTGAAATGTTTAATAGCTAACTGAAACATGATGATAGAAGTTTTTCTATCTACTCCAGAAGTGGTCCACATCACTGTGATTTTAGACTTACCTTTATGCTGTAAGTATATGGTTTCTCTTCTGTTACGAGAGGACATAATACTCTGAGTTAACAAATGGGGACCAATAGGAGAAGTTATTTTCAAGGCAAAACAAAAGAGGGATCTGGACCGTGTAAGGAAAGCCTACAAACAACAATAAAATACAAGACACTCAACAGGAAAATGGCAAAGCAATTAAAAATGGAAAACTTAAATGGCAATATTCCAGCCCACTAGTAATCCTAGAAATGCATTTTCTCCATCAGTTTGGAAAAAAATTGGAGAACTGCATAATGCCATGTGTTGGTGAGGATATGGGTAAAGGAATCTTCACACACAATTGACAGGAAGATGAATATTTTGGTTCTGCAACCAATTCTGATTCATGGGGGGAGGGGCACCCTGACACCTCCAAACAAATAATGTTCTGACACCAGCTGGGTGTCCTACCATTTAACTGTCTATCACAAAACAGTATCAGGTCCCTTGGGTTAAGGTGTCAATCCTATGAGACAACCCCACCACCACCACCTGGCCCCAATTCTGGCCAATGGCAAGCTCACCTGTGCTTCTCACCGAGTATAAGTCAGAGAGTCCCACAACCCCTTCCTCAGCTTCAATTAATTTGCTAGATGGCTCACAAAACTCAGAGAAACATTGTTCTTACTAGATCATTGGTTTATTAAAAAAGGATAAAACTCAGAAACAGCCAAATGGAGGAGATACAAAGGGCAGGGTATGGATAAAGAGTGCAGAGCCTCCATGTCCACATACACCACTCACCCAGCACCCCAAGTGTTCACCAACCCAGAAGCAATCATAGTCATGATTGATTAAATCATTGGCCATTGGTGATAGATTCAGCCTCCTTCCCTTCTGCCCTTCCCAGGGTTCAGGGGTAGGACTGAAAATTCCAACCCTCTAATCACTTGATTGATTCTCCTGGCAGCCAGCTGGTGAGTACCTATGGTTGCCTCATTAACATAACAAAGGACACTTCTATCCTCTCATCACACAGGAAATTCCAAGGGTTTTAGGAGTTAGGTGCCAAGAACAGTGGAAGAAGACCAAATATATATTTATTTATAAATCACAGTGTCACAGCAAACTAGCATAGCCATTCAGGAAAGTAGTTCTTTGTGTAATTAATATATATGTACTTTATAACCAGTAAGCCTGCTCTTGGGTATAAATCTTAGAGAAGTCCTCAACCAATCTGTAAAGGAAAATGTATAGGGATATTCCTTGCAGCATGTTACTTAGGTTGGAGGAAACTCCAACTTTTGTGAGTCCTTCACTAAAGAATTAGATGAGTAAAATGTGTATCAAATGCATTTGATAGTGTATTATGACCTTGCTAAAAGCAATAAATACATGTAATTACAGGAATAAAAAATAAGTTTCTTGAATGAATCTTACTGAATGAAAAGTTGAATGAAAAAAGAAAGATTGAGATTTCAAATCCATTTGTGTAAATCACAAACACATTTACAGTGGCATCTAAATACCTTCAAAGGTACTCCTCGGCTAAATCTCATCACTGTGTTTAGGCTTTTACAAAAGAAGGGAGTTCCAACTATCTTCAAATACCTTCTGTCTTCTGCCCTGCACAAATCCCCAAAGCAAGGCAACATCAGGGGTTCAGCTACTTGCCTGAAACACAAGAGAAAGGGAAAGATTCTGCAAATCAAGTCCAAATTAGTATCTCAGGATAGCGTTCCAACTTTTCTCTAATGAAGGAACTTGCACCTATCTTCCTGTCTTCTTTTCCTGACCTTGCTGCAGAAAAAAGAGGTACACACAACTAAAGACATACTTAAATACATGCAAGTGGGCACCTTGGAAGAGGTGGCAGAATGTAAGTTGAGATAGGGATAAAGGAGAAAGATAAGTAAATCCAGAGTGGGACCTTGCTTTAGCCGATGATGGTCATGAGCCATGAACTAAAGAGAAAGACAACCTCTTTCCTCATATGGCCTTTCCATAACCCCCAGGACAGTCTTTTTTTTTTTTTTTTTTTTTTTTAAAGATTTTTATTTATTTATTGAGAGAGACAGTGATAGAGAGAGAGCATGAGAGGGGGAGAATCAGAGGGAGAAGCAAACTCCCCGCCGAGCAGGGAGCCCGATGCGGGACTCGATCCCGGGACTCCAGGATCATGACCTGAGCCGAAGGCAGTCGCTTAAACAACTGAGCCACCCAGGCGCCCAACCCCCAGGACAGTCTTATTAATAACTTAAATTTCCTGCCAGGAGAGATAGATAGGTACTTAGAGGGAGATTTAATTTAATTGCAGAGAATGAGAGAATGGGCATTTCTGCACTTTTCAGTTTGTCAAATAAAACTCCAACTTGCATCAAATACATGTTTCTATTCATAGAAGAGTCCTTTACTAAGCAAGTTTTCCAACTTTATAACTGCATGTAATGCCCTGTATAATATGTCGCCGTCTGTATCATGACCACTTGATGTCATCTTTAGCAAAAGGATAGAGGCACTTTTATCAGTTCCTTAAAAGAGCTTTAGAGAGAAATGATAAGTTTCAGTGCACTGTTGTTCAGAAACAACC
The DNA here is from genome assembly GCF_004348235.1 of Phoca vitulina. Taxonomy (NCBI): domain Eukaryota; kingdom Metazoa; phylum Chordata; class Mammalia; order Carnivora; family Phocidae; genus Phoca; species Phoca vitulina. The sequence continues at coordinate 1,138,615 of NW_022589770.1, read as the reverse complement.
CCTCGTTGTTATCTTTAGCTTGCTTCAATTGCCAATTGTTCTTTGAGTTGAAGAATGTGTTACTCAGTAGAGAGAGAAAAAAATGCGACCCTAGGATAATTTCTATACTCTTAAAAAAAAGTCTTAGTTTAAGGGACAGGTGGTGGTAGTAGATGAGGAAAGGAGAGAGAGTCAGTGCAACCAACCAATACTATGATTACCAAGACAAATTCAAGGAAAGAAAAGGGCATATTTTCTTCAAAGTATTTAGCAACTTTAGAAATATCAGTTGGTCCCAGCTACCTTTAGACAAAACAAAGCAGACAGATACCCACATCTAACTCTTTGGGGTGGGGCAGTGGAGAAAATGAATAATTCTCTGGGTTGTCAGAATGGAGGTCAGTGAAGAGAAAAGTTATCTTCTTGCTAATGAGTGGCTGTGGAGGTGGAGAGGAAAGCTAGCAGAGACAGGAAGGAAGGGGCAAGTGAGCAGCTCTATTGAATGAAAGAGGCAAGTTTTTCCTGTACACTGAGGAAGGCTTTCAGGCCAAACCAGATTATAAAGTATCAACAAAGTTTCAGGTATGTTCTGTGTGTCTGTGGTGGTACGTGTGGGCTCTCTTTTTTAAGTGGTAAATTAGATCTTTGTCTACAGGTGTGTGAAGAGCAGAGGCATGAGCTAATGATCCCAGTGTATGACAAGTAACTGAAACCTCTCTCGGGCAGCTTTTCAGCATCTTTAGCTTAGACCTGACATGACAGCCTGTCCTGGCGTACTTGGGATGATTTAGAACAGTGCTTTCGAACTTTTATGTGCACATGAATCATCCAGGGATCTGATTAAAAATTCAGATTCTGGTTCAGTATGTCTGAGATGGTGTCTGAATTTTCGTATTTCCACCAATTTCCAACTGATGCCAATGTTGCTGGTCCTCCAGACCATACTTGGAAGAAAGAGCAAGGGTGTAGAACACACAGTCACAGATATACATAGCTATTTAAGATGTGTAATATACACATATGAACTTGGACACACACATAGGTGCAAAGAAAGACATTCACTCATTCACTGAGAAAATAAATTTTGAGTACATTTTTTTTAGAGCAGGCACTGTACACATACAGACATACATATGAAGAACCTCCAGAAAACACACTTTAGGACTGATCTTTGCAGAGGGACCTTAAAATTACAAAATATTTCTTTGGTTTCCCAAGACACGCATACTTTTCCAGCACCAATCTCTTTGGCCTTACTTTCCTTACTCTTAGTTACTAGACTTTCCTTACTCTTAGTTACCAACTTTAGAATAGGCAGCTGCCCACATGCAGAAAATCCCAGTATGCTAAAGTATCTCTCTTCACTATCTAAAATTCTTAAAATGGCTGTGTTGGCATAAAGGTGAGGACATGGGTATTGAAATGAAGAGGTCTGGGCTCAAATTTCAACTCTGTCATTACAACACAACTTTAACCTCCTTGGGCTCCAATTTCTGCATTCACAATATACGGATAAAAAGTCTCCCTCATGAGGATGGCTATTCACCTAATTCAACAAATATCTATTGTCGGTTGATTGCCTGCAAAGGACATAGAAATGAAGTCGATTCAACTTCTTGACACAAGGAATTCATAGTCTAGTAAAGAAAACAGATGTGGTAGAATGATGTAAAAGAAATAGCACAGGGAGGAATTGATTAATTTACCTGGGGCATGGGTGAAGTCTTCCTAGAGGAGGTGATAGCTAAGCTGGGCTTTGAAGGATGGGAGGAGTTATCTGATAGAAAAGGAGAAAATGGACCCATGTTTCTCAAAATTAATGTGCATCCAAATCATTGGAGTTACAGATCCTGACTTAGTTGCTGGGACAGAGCATGTAATTCTGCATTTTCTAACAAGCTTTAAGTAATGCTGTTGTTGGTCATACACCTAGAGAAGTGAGGGAGTTAGGCATTCTGGTTAAGGAAATACCAGCACAAAGGTGCACTGAGAAACAGTATGGTCAATTTGAAGAATAATAAGCAGCTGGGAATGGTTGGACCATCAACTGCAAGGTAAGAAGTTATGGGGGTTGATGCTGAAAAGTGGGTAGAGTTGGATCAAGGGAAAATTAAATGAAAAGACATGAGTGACTCTTCCTGGCACTTAGTAGGGACTTCAGCAAAGTTGCAGGATATAAGATCAACACACAAATATAAGTTCTATCTTTCTATTCCAGTGGTGAACAATCTGAAAAGGAAATTAAGTAAACAATTCCATTTACAATTGCATGCAAAAGAATATAATACCTAGAAAAAAAAAAATCAAACCCAGAAGATGAGAGATCTGTACACTGAAAACATAAAACATTGCTGAAAGAAAGAACTATATAAATGGAAAGACATCCCGTAATCATGAATTTGAAGACAATAATATTAAGATGGAAATACTATTCAAAGTAATCTACAGATTCAGTTCAATCCCTATCAAAATTCTAATGGCCCTTTCTGCAGAACTGGAAAAGCTGATCATCACATCCATATGGAATTGCAAGGGGCCCTGAATAACCAAACAATATTGAAAAAGAGCAAAGTTAGAAGACTCACACTTCCTGATTTCAAACCTTACTACAACACTGCAGCAATCACAATAGGATGATACTGGCATAAGGATAGATGTATAGACCCGTGGAATAGAATTGAAAATCCAGAATAAACCCATACATTTATGGCCAATTTGTTTTTGACAAGGATGCCAAGACCATTCAGTGGGAAAAGAATATTCTTTTCAGCAAATGGTCCTGGAATAACTGGATATCCACATGTAAAAAAAAAAAAAAAAAAAAAATGAAGTTGGGCCCATACCTCACACTATCTGTAAAGTTTAGGGGACTTGGGGAAAGGAACATATGGAGACTCTCTTTACTTGCTGTGTAATTTTCCAGTAAACCTAAAATACTTTAAAAATTAGGTGTAATTAAAAAAAACAAAACTCCAGATGAGACAGGAATCCACATTACTAGAATAGCTACAATGAAAAAAGACTGACAATAACAAGTGTTGTTGAGGACCTGCAGCATCTGAAACATACATTGCCAGTAAGAGTTGAAAATCATATGCCTATTTTGGAACATAGTTTGTAGTTTTTTTGTAAAGTTAAATATACACTTACCATATGACTCAGCAATCCCACTCCTGGGAATTTCTCCAAGAGAACTAAAAACATATGTCCATAAAAAGACTTCTATGAAATGTGCATAGCAGTTTCATTTATAATAGCCAAAACATTGGAAATAAAAGTTCATCAACTGGTGACTGGATAGACAAATTGTGGTACAAATATATAATAGGCATACTACTCAGAAATAAGAAGGAATGAATTACCAATACACATAACTTAGGTGAATCTCAAAAAGTATTATTATAAGTGAAGTAGCCAGACATAAACACTACATACTATATGAGTCAATTTCTATGAAATTCTAGAAAAGGCAAAACTGTATTGACATAAAGCAAATTAATTTTTGCCAGGGACCAGGGTCAGAGAGGGCATTAACTATGAAAGGAGACAAGAGAACGTTTGAGGGGTACTTGAATGTTCTAAATCATGGTTGTGATGGTGTTTACATAATTGCACACATTTGTCAAAACTCACCAAGGTATACATTAAAAATTGAATGTTTTCATATGTAAATTACACTTTAATAAGGATGATTTTTAAAAGCATTGAAAAAATGAACTCAAAATAGATCAATGACTTAAATATAAGAGCTATAATTATAAAACTCTTAGAAGAAAACATAGGGGTACATATTCACAATGTTGGATTTGATAATGAATTCTTAAATATGACAAAATCTAAGTAATCAAAAGCATTAATAACAATAAATGGGTAAAATGGATTCTATCAAAATTTAGAGTTTTTGTGCATCAAAGGACACTATCAAGAGAATGAAAAGATAACATACAGAATGGGAAAAATATTTGCAAATCACATATCCAGTAAGAGTTTAATATCCAGAATATATAAAGAACTATTATAACCCAATAACAAAAAGACCAACAATACAATTAAAAAATGAACAAAGGACTTACATGGACATTTCTCCAAAAAAGATATAAAAATGGCCAAAAAGCACATGAAAAGATGTTCGATCTCAATAGCCATTAGGGAATTGCAAATCAATGGCTCTAGGATGGCTATAATAAACAAATGGAAAAGAACAAGTATTGGTGAAGATAAGGAGAAATCAGAATCCTTGTAATTGCTGGTGGGAATATAAAATGGTTCAGCTGCTGCAGAAAGCAGTTTGGCAGTTCCTCAAAAGTGAAACATAGAATTACCATTTGACTAAGCAATCTCACCCTTCTGTAGATACCCCAAAGAATTGTAAAGCAAATTCAAGTGTACCTGTGTTTATAGCAGCACTATTCACAATAGCCAAAAAGTGGAAACAACCCAAATGTCCATCCATAGATGAAAGGATAAATAAATTATGGGATATACATGCAAAGTAATGTTATTCAGCCACAAAAAAGGAATGAAGAACTGACACATGCTACAATGTGGAGGATCCCAGAAAATACTATGCTAAGTGAAAGAAGTCAGAAACAAAATATTGGCATGTTGTGAGAATCCTTTTATACAAAATACCCAGAATAGGTAAATCCACAGAGATAGAAAACACACTGATTCTTACCAGGGACTGGGGATAGGAGGGAATAGAAAGTAACTGCTAATGGGTATAGATTTCCTTTTGGGGTGATGAAAATATTTAGGAACTAGGTAGAGGTGGTAGCTGCACGATATTTGTGATTGTACCAAATTGTTGACTTTAAAATAGTTAATTATGTTGTACACTTTATACATTTTTGTCAGTTATATCTCCATAAAGCTGGGAAAAAATTATTAAACACAGACAACCCAATACAAAATAAATAAAATGGTTAATAGGTGAATTTCAACTCAAGTTGAAAACAAAAAGTGATCAAAGACAATGAACTTGAACTCAAGCAGAATCAGTGACAATGGAGGGAACGAAACAGATGAGAAGAGTGGTATGGGACCAAGGAGAGTGAGACAGAGGAGAAGGGAGTCAAAGGTGATGCTGAAACTTCTCACCTGGAAGAACTGAAACTACATTGGGAATGTGGGAGGAAGATCAGGTTTAAGTGTGGAGACCATGAGCTTAGTTGGTCATGAGGATCAGAGGTGCCTGTGGAAATGTGCAGCTGGAGTGCTCTCACAGTCATACATATCCTCTGGAATATAATGGGGGACAAGAGGTATTCGATACCCTGGGGGACAGATTTTATGCATGAAATTCCCTTCTCAAGTAAAATACTGATCATGTACAAGAAATCATTAACTTCTACCTTCCTACTGTCATGACACGAGTCTTTCAGTAGATTCAGTTTTGCCATTTTACTTTATTGGTGAAGACTGAAGATTGTAAATATCAAGGATTCATCTAGGGACACATAGCAAATCCATCCTGGAGCCAGAGTTGGTCCAATGCTGGTGCTCTCACCACTCCTGCTTCAATACCACACACACTAGGCACCATTTCACTGCTGACAGCATCATTGGGCTTAATTCCAGACTGCAGGACCAAGAATTACATCACTTCTAAGGCTGGTTGGCCTCCTGGGGAAATGTATCTATTTCCTTAAAAGTCTTTCTAATTCCGGGGCACCTGGGTGGCTCAGTCGGTTAAACGTCTGCCTTCGGCTCAGGTCATGATCCTGGAGTCCTGGGATTGAGCCCCACGTCGGGCTCCTGCTCTGTGTCTGCGAGGGTCCTGCTTCTCCCTCTTCCTCTGCCTGCTCCCCCTGCTTGTGTTCTCTCTCTCTGTCAAATAAATGAATAAAATCTTTTTAAAAAAAAGTCTAATTCCAAAAAATTAGGGGGATCAGGTTTCATTGGTATCTTAAAGCTAGAGCAGAGTCGTGGGTCTTGGCAAACTCTGTTTTAGCCTGAGAATCCTACATCACGCATCTGTACTCTTAATTTCCTCTGGCCACTTTCGCTGCTGTGTCTTCACTCATTTACCGCATTCACCCAAAGAAAAGGGAAACCGTGAATCCCCGGGTAGAGGAAACCCTCTTTGCTGGGGGGTGGGGTGGGGGGGTGGGCACTGAAGCAACACCACCATCTCTCTATATTCTTACCACTCCCCACTCTGTGTTCATGCCCATAAGCTCCAAGTTTGGAATCCATTGGAAATGTCAGTTTCATTGAAAACAAAAATACTTTTGTAAAATTATACTAAAGATGCATTCAAGAATCGAGAAGAACTTGTGAGTGCTATAGAAATAGTTCTTTATTCACATCTGGAAAACATTTGGTAAGGGCACAAGGAGGGGCAGATGAAGTACAGGTATGTATAGGAATCTAAGTGGGTTTTTTTTTTTTTTCCTACTTTTCTTGAATCCTTTCTCCCTACAACCTCTTTGGCTCCTCTTTAGTCTTTCCAAACAAGCTCCCTTGGAAACCTGCCCTTGCAAAGTTCTCCCTGTCTCCATTTAATTCTCTTTTCCTCCTTTGTAGCTGGTTTTGAGCCACACGGCCCCAGATGGTCAGTCTGGGAACAGACACAGGCTTTTTTCAAAGAGACAGTATTGATTCTCTCTAGACCCACAATGACCTCTTTCTTCTGCTTCTTCTTACTCCAGTTCACAAGGCTTTTAATCCTCACTGAAGACAGTGCTTCAATATGGGTCAGAGAATGGGCCACAACTCAAAATCCACTGTTCCAATCCAGGAAGCTTCGATTGGCACAAGCAGCGTTCCATTAAGCGGGGTCTGGTGCCATTGTTTTTGACAAGGCTCTCACCAGCTGGTCTTGATATGCTTGGCTAAGATTTAGACAAGAGAGGGAGGGTCTGGCTTGAATGGGAAGAGAGACAAGAGCTGGCTTTAAAAGGTGATACCCTCAGGACAAGCTTGAAGGGACATGCAACAGGCGGTGTCCCCCACAGGGGTGGTTCTGCTTTTGTAGAAGAACCAAGAAGGCAGACAAGAAACAAGTTTTTACACACTTAGCTGTCTCTGAAACAAAACTGAGACCAGAAGAACACTGAATTTATTCATTCCAATTTGCATGCCCACCTTTGACTCCAGATCTAAGGAAAACCTATGATGAAATAAAACATAAAATTCTGGTTGAAACTTTAATTTTCACAGTAGGCATGTGAAACACAAACATGCTCACAGCCACTAGATTTTTCTTGTGGGGAACTAACTTTCCTAGTCACCTGTTGGAAATATCATTTATCCAGCAGCAGAGAAATACGAGATGTCCTGCTTATGAATTCTGTAGCTCGCTAATACACCGGCATTTAAAAAATGTGAACAGTGCTAGGTAAAACAATTTAACAAAATACGTTTTAATCATACAGATTAATGATAAACATTGTATATTATTCTATGCCTGTTTAAGCAGAATTTGTCAGATATAATAAACTTATAAAGTAGCAATATTATGAATGGTTGGGATCACTAGTCTTAGAATCAATAGAACTGCCACTCACCAGCTGAATACCTAGGATGAGTCTCTTAATTTCTCCAAGCCTTTTTCTCATTCGTAGAGTGGAGAGTGATAACACTACACACAATGACAGTGAGTCAAAACTCTTAACATAAACACTCAGCGTAATGCTGGCCTATCATAAGCACTTATACCTTTTATTGCTAATTTTTGATGATTTTGGAGTCATCATAAGGGATGTCAATTATTGCACCTAGCCCAGTCAATCCTTTTATGTAAGTGTCTGTTAAAGTGGATATTAATACATGAGGTCCCTATAGGCCATGCTTTATGCTAAGTGATCTGTCACTATTCCTGTTTCTTAGGTTTTGCTTCCCCTTGCTGCTTTCAGTCTGATCTCCTTATAAACTAAGAACACCATTCCCTCTCCCACTCACCAAGGAAACTAGATAATCTTGTGTGCTAAGTCAGTAGGTTTAAACTTCCACCCGATTCTAAATAAACAGACTAAGGCTCCAAGACTTCCTTGTAGAGAAAAGTACATGGGCTTTATGACAGTTCTTTTAACCGGCGGAGAGGTCTCTTGGAATGAGGACATGTCTGTCAGAGGAGGGGAGAACAGCACCGTGTAGAGAGGGAATGATGCAAAATCATGGAGATGGGCCAGGCCATGTTGGAGAAGGGGGAGACAGTGCCCTGACCGAATCATAGGTAACTGTGAGAAAAGGCTGTCTAATGATGAGAATAGAGAGCTAGGGCTCAGCTATTCAGGGTAGTGTATAATATTAATAAAGAGGACTAAAACTATAAGCATTTTCAACACTTTGGGTGCTACGTTAAGCATTATATGTGTATTACCTCACTGAATCCTTACCATAGTCCTGTTAAATCTGTACTATAATTATAGGTGACCGTAGATGACAAAACTGAGGCTTGAAAAGACTAAATAAGTTGCCCAAGGTCTATCCAGGACTACTTGATTTCAAGTTCTATACTTGTAACTACCATGCTAGTCTCTGCCCTAGAATTAGTGTCTGAGAATAATTTTGGCTTCTCCGTGGGAGCGAAGGGGAGCTAAGTGGGGTTCTAAGTGGAAAAGTAATATGATGAGATTTATTTTTAGGAAAATAACTCTGAACGATGGGTTATAGAAGAGAGAGGCTGAAGGTAAGGAGAACAGTCTGGACGTTAAAAATAGATCCGAGCAGGACCTAAGCTAAGGCTTTGGCAGCAGGGATAAAGAGGTGGGGAGGGACTCTTGAAACATCCCTAAGGTAGAGGCAATAGGACTTGGAGGACTGGCTGGTTGAGGGCAGAGAAGTAGGGTATGTTACCCAGGGTTCTAGACTGATGTTTGAGTGGCTGATATGGCTAAGCTGGGCAGCACTTTTTTTTTTTTCCTATTTAAATCCTTTATTTATTTTTTTATTATGTTATGTTAATCACCATACATTACATCATTAGATTTGATGTAGTTTTCCATGATTCATGTTTGTGTATAACACCCAGTGCTCCATGCAGAACATGCCCTCCTTAATACCCATCACCAAGCTAACCCATCCTCCCACCCCCCTCCCCTCTAGAACCCTCAGTTTGTTTTTCAGAGTCCATAGTCTCTCATGGTTTGTCTCCCCCTCCGATTTCCACCCCCTTCATTCTTCCCCTCCTGCTATCTTCTTCTTTTTTTTTTTAACATATAATGTATTATTTGTTTCAGAGGTACAGGTCTGTGATTCAACAGTCTTACACAATTCACAGCACTCACCATAGCACATACCCTCCCCAATGTCTATCACCCAGGCACCCCATCCCTCCCACCCCCCACCACTCCAGCCATCCTCAGTTTGTTTCCTGAGATTAAGAATTCCTCATATCAGGGACGCCTGGGTGGCTCAGTTGGTTAAGCAGCTGCCTTCAGCCCGGGTCATGATCCCAGGGTCCTGGGATCGAGTCCCACATCAGGCTCCTTGCTCAGCAGGGAGCCTGCTTCTCCCTCTCTCTCCCTCTGCTTGTGCTCTCTGTCAAATAAATAAAATCTTAAAAAAAAAAAAGAATTCCTCATATCAGTGAGGTCATATGATACATGTCTTTCTCTGATTGACTTATTTCGCTCAGCATAATACCCTCCAGTTCCATCCTCATCATTGCAAATGACAAGATTTCATTCCTTTTGATGGCTGCATAATATTCCATTGTATATATATACCACATCTTCTTTATCCATTCATCTGTCCATGGACATCTTGGCTCTTTCCACAGTTTGGCTATTGTGGACATTGCTGCTATAAACATCGGGGTGCATGTACCCCTTCGGATCCCTACATTTGTATCTTTGTGGTAAATACCCAATAGTGCAATTGCTGGATCGTGTGGTAGCTTTATTTTCAACTTTTTGAGGAACCTCCATACTGTTTTCCAGAGTGGCTGCACCTGCTTGCATTCCCACCAACAGTGTAGGAGGGTTCCCCCTTCCCCGCATCCCCGCCAACATCTTTTTATTCTGTCTTCTAGGGATAGAAATATGAAGGCTCTCATTCAAAAGAAACCCATTATCAAACATGGTTGGGTTAAATAGGATTGTTTTGCAGGACTTTTCGATATGTTTAAACACTACTGTTCATTGGGAATTCTCAAGGGAACAACTCCATATGCATTAGGGGATGTCTAGGAGCCTTTGGCAATATGGGTCTGGTGCTCAGGAGGGCTGGGCAGGAGATAGAACTCTGAGGATTGTTTCATTCGGATCTTTGACAGCATTTCTGTCACAGTGACTGCTCACTTGATAAGTGTTGCCAAATAAAGATATTTTTAAAATTCCAAAACCAGTGGCTATACATCAGGAGTTGGAAATGCAATCTGGGAGAGTACTAAAATATATCTACCTCTGGGTGGAACCAAATAGCTTTATATATGAACTGTGTACCATCCAATTTAAATCGGCAAGCTTCTGGGATGGGGATAAAATGTTTATAGACTGAATAAAGAGCCAGAGACAAGATGTGGTTCATTGTTTCATCTGCCTCTGAAAGAATCAGGAGGGCCCAGGGCCTCACTGGAGCAGGCTCAAGGATTCAGAGTAAATTCAGCTCGGTTGACTGGGGACATCCTTGCCTCACAAGAAAAGCCACCCATGCCCTTGTTTGTAGAATCACGTCAGCTCTTTGTGCATTGGCAGAAGTATGCTCCCAGCTGCCCAAGTATGTGGTTTCTCTGGTCATATGGTAAAAGGATTTGTGACCTTAAGTAACCCACAAGGGTTTAAATGACAGAGCACAAATTTCCTTCTGGCCACCACAGTGCAGTCTGTTGACCTATCACTGTGTGTCAATGTGGGGCAGGGTAACGCTTACTCTCAAAGACCTGTTCAACACCTGGTACCTCCATGGTTGGTTCACTGAGTCAGTGGCAGTCCCCAAACCAATATAACCCTCATGATTTTTTTCTCTTACTCTAATTAAACTCTTAACTTCTGCCAGGCAGTGTTATGAATGCTTTATAGATATGAACCATCCCCATAAGGTAGCATAATAACCATCCCTGTTTAATAAATGAGGAGAATGAGCTACAGAACCGTAAAAGCACACAGCCTCTCACAGCAGAGAGTTGAAGATTCTGGTTCTTATCTTTTCATCCAGAAGGTATCCAGAGACTAATCATATTACTTCAGATTTCCCCCAAGATCTAGAATATAGAAACTCATACGATGCATATGTTAATTTTTTTCTAATCCACTTAAAAATAAATTCCTTTTATAATTTTGTCCATGTCCTTCCTAAAATTTGTTCTATAACCAATCATGGACAGACATTTACTTTTCCTCTGAACAGCTTACATTGTAAACTAGAAAATTATTCATTCCAAACATTAAATATGTACAATCATTCAACAGAGTTAACAGTTATAAAGTATCTGGTACTCCATTCAGGGCAATGTGCCACATTAATTCCTCATTCCACGCCCTCCCTCCATGAAGCCGAACCTGATAACCAGAGCCCACACAGATTACTTCCCACCCTGGGCCAAGAGTATGCACTAGGTAATTGAACATTTTACGGTAGACCATCCTACTCTGTAATTATGTCTTTCCCCAACAAGATGTTAAGCCCCTCTAGAAATAATACTGTTATATCCCCATAACCACTAATAAAAGAGGTTTGAACTTCGTGCTTAGTGATTGATAAAGCACAGTCATTAATGCCCATGGTGAAAGTGATCAGATCTAAACACAGGAAGAGCAGAAGAAAGACACAGTAATTGAGCCCCCACTATATGCCAGGCAGCCTTCCGTTATTAGCCTGTTCACTTGTAATTAATCTCCACAGCAGCACTGTGTGTAGGAAACTGAGGTGAAGAGGGGCCAAGTAGATTGCAGAGGTTCATGCTACTGGCAGGTGGCAGAGCTGGGAGCAACACGGAGATCTGGCTGATTCCAGATGAGTGGCTTTTTCTACTGCAGCAGGCTTCTGCACTCTGCTTCTAGTAGAAAAAGACACTTCGGGAGGAGGGAGGACAACCTTCTCCATCAGGAAAAGACACCACACTTTCTCATTATCTCAGAACATGAGTCCTCTGCTGACAAGTACTAAATTAATAGGCAATAGCAAACTGTGACCATTGGCAAAAGACTATGGAAAGAAAGCCTTAGCATGGATGGCCAAGGTAATTAACCATCAACACAATAAATTCCGTGGACAAGAGTCTTGGGCAGGCTCTCATTCTCTGCTCTGAGTCATACAAATTCCTGACTAGAGCATGGCCAATTGGTTTATGTCTGAATGAGCTGGGCACCTGTGGGTGCAGCAGCTGCAGGGTTTCTCATCTTGGCTCATTCACAGTGGATTAACAAATCATGGGAGGAAGAGACGACCAGGCCCTTGATTCTGTTCGAAGTCTCACTTAACACTCTTGGATTGAGAGCTGGGCAGGAGTTGGCACGCTAGAAGGGAATGACCAAAGGGGGAGCAGAGCAGTGTCTCGGGGGCCCCAGAGGACCTCCACATGTGTGAGGAAGGGGCACTGGCTGCCATCTGCCGACCTGCAGACGGTGTGGCTCCATGCACTGAGTTTCAACAGCTTTCCACGGCACCCTAAGCCCCTTCCTTTGGTCTGCCCTGGAGCCAGCCTATGCTGGTTCACTCTGCAGAGAGAGAGAAAGACACTTCCTAAAGAGGTCTCTTCAAATATGCAGAAAGGGGTGGGACTGGAGGGGTCTATTTCCCACAGAATGCAGATTTCATTAATTAAAACTAACTAAAATAATAGCTGTTTGTCTTAAAAAGCCAAGGATATTGAATTTCAGTAGGAGAAAATGCCATTATTTTTTAATTTGGGGGATGGTTAGGGGATTTAACCCCTGTGTGAGTTAGTATCTCAGAGCTTGAGTTTTTTCCATACAAGGATAACTGTTTCTTCATGCAGGATTATTATGGGAGTGAGGATTGAAGACTGGCACATGAACTTACAACAAATGTCAACTCTCTTCTTTTTCTTTCGTCTTCCATGAATATCTTTAGGACTTAAAAATAAGAATCTTGGGGGGCACCTGCCTGCCTTAGTTGGTAGAGCATGCAATTCTTGATCTTGGGTCGTGAGTTCAAACCCCATGTTGGGTATAGAGTTGACTTAAAAAAATAATAATAATCTTGGTATGTAAATTATATTTCAGTTAAAAATCTTAATCAATTCAACATTAAACTCTTCTCTTATGACCTCTATCCTCCTGATCTCTACCTTTGAAATATATTCATCCTTCAGTCTCTCTTTCAACACTCATGCCCCAAGGAAAAGAGAGGGTAGGAAATGTGTATGGGTATAACAGAATGCCCTGCCCTCTGGAAGAAAAAAATGTAGAAAGAGCTAAATTTATTCCGTGGAAGATAGTTGTCCTGTAAACCACAGGATCCAGGCTGTGAGGAGGCCATGTGAGAATACCTGGGGGCCAGGGTCTTTTCCATCTGACGCCGGGCATCTTGTACCAACTGCCTCACATGAGAAGGAGTGCTTAATGAGGACAATAGGTCATGTTCAGTCAGAGGCCAGTCTTTGAAGCATTTTACACATTTGGACTCTTTGCCTTCTTTACCAAATTATTATCCTGCTATAATCTCCATTTTATCGATGAGCCAGTTGAAGCACAGAGAGTTTAGTCCAAGATCATCCAGTTGATAAGTGAAGGAGGCATATGCAAATAGCCATAGCATCCAGGCCTCAATCTCTCACTGCTTCCTAATGTTCAAGAGATGGGGCACCATATGTTTACTCTAGGCAGCATGGCTTATGCCTCTCCCCACCTTGGACATGAACAGGTACATGCTCAGTGCTGAGCTAACCTCTCAGAGCCCACTCTCCAGAGGCAGCTGGATGCGGTTCTTTGGGTGAGAGGAGGGAAGGGTGAGAGAGAGCATCATCCTCCAGCTTTTTAAGAAGATGGGTGCCTAAAAGATATTCCAGAGACACAGAACAAAAGGGGTGTCATCAGCAAAGATACTGATGTGTGCGAACTGCAGGAAGTGTGGGATGTTAGAAAGAGCATGAATAGGGAACAAACATGAGGCTGGGAAGAAAAAGCAGGCTCCAGATCTCAGAGAGCTTTGTTTGCACCAAGGAGTTTGATTTCATCCTTCAGGTCAGTGCTCCACTAATTTCTCTGCTTTAAAGTCTTCGGAGAGTGATGGCTTATCTCCTTAAGTACTGGGTCAGGAGCCAACAACTCCAACTGTGAAGTTCCTCTGGAATCCCATGTTTCATCTTTAACAGCCAGGAAAACTATGTGCTGTATTCCACAATATATTCATATTTGCTAATATAAGGGTAAGCTTTTACATTTATCACCAGTGGCATTACAGAAGATCTGTCCTGTTTATCCTGTGCTCTCCCATGCTCCACGAGGCCCCTTTCCTCAAAGTAGCCCTTCCCTGGTTCGACAATGGTAGGTCTAGACATGAGGAGCCTGACAGTCCATCTAGGCAGTGACATCGTTGGGTTTGAATTGTAGAAAGTGGTCACAGCACAGAGAATGGCGTGTAGAGGAGGAAGGCAAGACAGGGAGACAGCTGGTCAACTGGTCAGGAAACGATGCCAATGTTACAGGCAAAAGATGGTGTAAAAAGCCAGAAGGCAAACGATCTCCTGAGCCCTTTAGCTGGGTGTTTTTTGAGGATAAGAACCAAAAAAGAGGTATTTTCCTCAAGACTGGAAGAAATGTCTAAAATTTGGTCTAGAAGAGGATCTTTACTATATCCTCTTCGTAATTTGTATCATCTTAATGTTGGTGCTAGATTCTCCATAGTCAGACTAGGCATGAGTTTAGGGTACCAGCAGAGCTGGGGCACAGAAAGTGAAATTATAATGCTGTCATCTATTTAAGCTTTATGTCATTTTAAAAGATGAGTTTACTTAACAATTTGATACTGTTTTCATTTTTACTTTCATATGGGTATGGGAGTACTATAATCTTTCGTGATGCTCCTTAAGCTCTTAATCCAGTCCTTAACGGGAAGAAGCTGAGTTCCTCCATCTGTGAGCCCAGAAGGGAAGGGGTCAGGGTCATTGTGCACATTCATTCCAAGGGTAAGATTCACCCAAAGACAGAAGGGTTTCCCCAATTGCTGATGTACTATTACTGATGGGGAAAGGCACAGGGAAGTTTTACTGAGTAGTTAAAAATGGTTTCATTGCTGAAAAAAAAATGGCATACAACAGCAGCTGTGAGCCTGGCAAACAAACTTCAGGCTTCACACTTCCACACAAGTTCAGCTCTGTTTAGATCCCACTTGAGGACATGCTTGGATTCAAGCGATACATTTTACATGCCAATGGAAACACTATTTAAATAAACAGTTAATTTGCCACTATCCCTCCCTGCAAAGGTGAAACTCATTTTCCTTCCCAACGTAAGCCAGAATTCAATCCTGATTTTATCAGTAGAGAATGCATCATTAATTTTCCCTGACTCCTTCCAACAGGCTCTCCTCATTGCGAGCTCTTAGTTCATATCTGGCATCCTCATTTCCTGGGCAAAAAAAAAAAAAGCCAATAACACTGGGGATAAGCCACAGCAATAATAAAAATTATAGTAATAATAATGTATCTCTCATTTACTTAGCACTTAACTCTGTGCTGGGTGATTTACATTCACTATCTCAATGGATCTCCGTTAACAAATCAGCAAGATCTGTGATCATCATCGCCTTCATTTTATCCACAAAAAGATTGGGGTTTAGAGAGGGCAGAGCTGGGATTCAGACCCTGGCAGATGAAATCTGTCTCTCTTGGCCCATGAGCTATATTGACTGCTTTCTGCCAACAAGCTTGGGTCTTCCACCTGGGGGGAACTCAGCCAGAATTGGTCTACACGTACCCCTTTTTGAGCTCAACTCATTCCTGTCAGTGGTACTTCCTGAAGCGTTTCAGTGATGCACTTCTGGGTCACCTCTACCCTATGTCAGCCTTGTGGACATTAAATGCCAGGGCCACACTTGTCCTTTTTAGCTACTGTACTTCTTTTCCTGAGGACATGCTATTTTCATTAGGATTAAAATGGCCCTCAGCAATAAATATTAAAAACCTGCCCAGTGAAAAGAGCAGTTTCCTCAGAAGCTTATGAGGATTAGAATTTTTAAGCAGGCCCTGTTACATATGATCACCCCTCTCCTTCACCAGCCCTTTGTGTGCTCCCACACGGGTGTGCTTTCAGCATCAATCAGATGTGGTGTTTTGCTCAAATCTGTTCATACTAATTGTCTGCCCATATTGCTGCGTGCTCTGGATAGAATGGTCAGGGGAAAATAGGACCTCACCCCTTCTCCCACCCCTGAGGGGATTCAGATTCTGTGTGCTTGATCTTTGTTGGTGGCGAGATGAAAATGCTTGCTATACATAGCAGCTTTGCTCCTTGATGTTCAACGGGCAGCCCCGTGCGTGGGGAACCTCAGCCATCCTATTTGTTACAGAGCCACCCACAGAAGCTTCAGACCAGCAGAAGCCAGGAGGCAGCTAGTGGGAATCTCTGATCCAGCAGAGAGATTTGGGAAAGTGAATTCTTTTGGGTATGGATTGTGGTTCCACTGCTTCATGGCATGAGATGGTGATCCTCAATTTACTCATTTATAAGATGAAGATGATAATACCTACCCATTGGGGATGCCGGGAGAGTTAAAGGGGCCTACATAAAGTGTTGAGCACAAGGCTTGTAGCAGGAGATGATCTTCTGAAAATTAGTATCCTCCCCTCCCCTCTCTCCTCTCTGGCTGCAAGACTGAATAGTAGGTGAGGCATTTATTATCCTAAACATCCCTGAAGACTTGTGGTTCCTGCATTAAAAACCACATTGGCTGTTTCCAGCTAATTGGGTGTCCTTGGGTCTGAGTTTCTCCATATGAATATATGAGCTTAGGAGTTTTAAAGAGTATACAGTAATTATGTTCTTGGACAAATGGTACATTTTCTAGAAAAGCACAGAGAATTTATTCAGCACCCGGAGCTGGGTAGGAATTACTTGATATATGGGTAGAAACTCACAGTAACTAATGATTTACAATAAATACTTCAGCAAAGAAAAGTCTGGGTATACTCTATATTTTATCCTTCTGGCAATGAGCTACAAAAGGTTTGCATCTTAAATCAACTGGTGGTTTGCACCAGAAGGATGTGGTCTAAATAGATTTGTATGACGGGGCAATTACTCATCATGGAAAGGATCCCAGCTGCTGTCGTGGCTTCTCCCTATGCAGTCAGTGAGCAAGCAGTTATGGAATTACAGAGCTGACCTCCTGTCCACTGCCCCAAAGTTTCCTGAGCCAGAGTCACAGGGGATGTTCATCAGTGAGACCCAGGAGGCACAAAGAGCTGTCAACACCCACAGCTGGGAATATACCATCTAGAAGGGGCCCCTTGTCTCCCTCCTTATTTCAGTCCTTGGTGCTGATTTTGGCAGGTGGCAGGAGAGCTCGCCTGGGACTGCCCCAGTTCAGGATCCTCGTGGCCAGAGTGCTAAGGATGGTGTGGAGAGGTTCAGAGACTGTAGTTTTGTGGGCACAGGAAGTGCAGTTTTGTGACTCACTGAGTGCGTGACCCGGGGCGAGAAAAGCACATTTCTCTGACTTGCTGTATTTTTAGCTACACAATGGAGATGACAATTCCTACCTAAAAGACTCTTGCAAACTAACGTGCATACAAGTAGTTGGCACTCAGTGAGGGTTATTATCCCACACTTTCTGTGCCAGTTCTCAATACACAACGTGCAAGATCTCCATCCTCAAAGAGTTCAAGTCTCATTGGAGGGCGATATAGAAATAGCAGAAGACAGAAAGCACACGTAGACAAACCCATGATAACTGGGACAGGAGCTCAAGGAACATCATGAACTGGCTCCAGGAAAATGGATCCTTTCTCCCACAGCTTCGGTTTCTGCCACCTTTTTGTATTTGTGGTTTTTTTTTTTTCAGTGTCAGTGTTTTAGAGTTTTAAGGTTCCGATTTTGAACTAAAAGATGAAGCTTGGCTTTTGCTGAAGCAAAAAGAAAAGAAATATACATGCCAGAAGGAGAGAATTAATAGTAAAATGTAAGACTCTTTCTCCTTCATATACAGAGAAAGGTCTCATGGGAAAACAGAATCGCTGTGGACAGGAGAGTTACGTGTAAGGAGGTATGGGGGAGCGAGGCAGAGAGCATCAGTTAGAATTACTGTTTTGTAAGTTCAGAAGGATTCCCTGCCCCCCACAGATAGTAAGATGAATACTATCTTGGTATCCAAGAGCGGAGATGCTCTAATGGCCATACTCTCACTTTTATTTTTTTTTTTTTAAGATTTTATTTATTTACTTGCCAGACAGAGAGAGAGTGCGTGCGCGTGCGAGAGAGAGAGAGAGGCAGGTTTCCTGCTGAGCAAGGATCCCCATGTGGGGCTCTATCCCAGGACCCTGGGATCATGACCTGAGCCGAAGGCAGATACTTAACCAACTGAGCCACCCAGGCATCCCCACACTCATTTTTAAAATAAATAACCAAACGGAAGGGTGGTAGTTGCATCCCATAGGTCACAAAGGAACAAGCCAAAGGCCAGACTGTGAATCCCTGATAAACAAGATGCTCTGTCCTCATAGATCTGTGCAATGAATGGGGGTGAGGGTGAGCAGGGAGTGTGTACCCACCTTCCTGAGAAGCTGCATATTCCTACGTGGACAGCACCTGCCAACCCTCACGGAACCCTGTTCCCCTCTACTAGCTGCCCTTGGTGGTCCTGTGTCAGCCCTCAGCAGAACAAGAGCTGTAGCCTGAGCCCAACCCTACATGGGGAGGGAGGAACTGCCCTGTAGAATGAACCCCGATGAGGGCATGGCAGGAAGGGGACGGGGCCAATGCAGCCAATTAATTTTCCTGTGCTGCTTAAATCGTTATCCCCCAACCTGCTCTGCTAAGAATAAGCATAACTACTACTGGGTATTTACCCCAAAGATACAAAAGTAGGGACCCGAAAGGCTACGTGCACCCCGATGTTTATAGCAGCAATGTCCACAATAGCCAAACTGTGGAAAGAGCCAAGATGTCCATCAACAGATGAATGGATAAAGAAGATGTGGTATATATATACAATGGAATATTATGCAGCCATCAAAAGGAATAAGATCTTGCCATTTGCAACGACGTGGATGGAACTGGAGGGTATTATGCTGAGCGAAATAAGTCAAACAGAGAAAGACATGTATCATATGACCTCACTGATATGAGGAATTCTTAATCTCAGGAAACAAACTGAGGGTTGCTGGAGTGGGGGGTGGGGTGGGAGGGATGGGGTGACTGGGTGATGGACACTGGGGAGGGTATGTGTTTTGGTAAGCGCTGTGAATTGTGCAAGACTGTTGAATCTCAGATCTGTACCTCTGAAACAAATAATGCAATATATGTTAAGAAAGAAAAAAAGAAGAAGAAGAATGTAGCAGGAGGGGAAGAATGAAGGGGGGGAAATCGGAGGGGGAGAAGAACCATGAGAGACGATGGACTCTGAAAAACAAACTGAGGGTTCTAGAGGGGAGGGGGTTGGGAGGATGGGTTAGCCTGGTGATGGGTATTGAGGAGGGCACGTTCTGCATGGAGCACTGGGTGTTATGCACAAACAATGAATCATGGAACACTATATCTAAAACTAATGATGTAATGTATGGGGATTAACATAACAATAAAAAAATTAAAAAAAAAAAAAAGAATAAGCATAACTGTCCCCAGGATGTTAAGGCCCTGTCTTTTCAGTAAATCACACGGAAATCAGAAGTAGACTCACTGTGTAACTCTGAATAGAGGTACCTCAATCCACGCTCCAGTGGGAATGGTGAGGTTTGGTGGATAGTCTGCTCCCCTCCATGTCACCTGCCATCTTTGAGACCTACTTGCCTCATCGTGAACAGGATTGCTAGGCATTTTCCTACTGGGCCTTTAAGACTCTTGTTACATGGATCTGGCCATTAAATAGCTATGTGTCCTCTTCATGAGGTCTCCAGCTAACAGTCACCTGTCCAAAGAAATGACATTTTACAAAGCAACACCTACTTTGATCCAGAACTAAAGTATTTAGTAGAGCAGTACCTCCTAAAAGGTGTTTCTTGGAAACATCATTGGTCCCGTGGTATGTTCCCAGAAAAATGGACCTCATGGAAAGTATACAATACAGCCTCTTTACACACTAGCACATTGAAGGTGGGAAATACTGTTTATACGAGTTAAACCCAGCATTTCCAAAATTTATTTGGTCAATGAATTCTTTTGCTTTCCAACATCTAGAGGCAGCCCTCAGCCCTGGTTTAGTAGAACATACTTGGGGAAGTGCTGACACAATCTGGAAGGATTGCTTCTGTTCCATGCTCTCTAGTGCAGAGACAGGCATTCTGTTTTTCACCACGTGACTTCAACATCAAAAGAGTAATAGTAATACCAGTAATGCTCTCATTCTATGCCTCCCTCCAACACTGTGTCTACAGAGGCTGACAAGCCAGCACTCTCTCACCAGCGATTGGGAGGTTTCTCTGTGCAATATGTATTGCTTCCATCTTAGGGAAACAATTAGCATTTTGTTCTACAAAAAGGCTTACTGCAATTTACTAATTTTTCCCCCCTAGTAAAAATGATCAGTTTGATATCCCCTTGAAGAGATAATAGTATAACGCCAGGAAAATCCACAAATGACCCAGGGGCACCATCAGGCCTAAAAACAGAAGGACCTTCACCATACTTATCATTTCCCAAGCAAACCCTACAACCAGGTCCTCTTATTACACCCATTTTTCCATGAGGAAACTGAAGGTAACTTCTCCACACTCTTACAAGAGAGCCCAGGCTCTTAACCACAGAAGAGCAGGTAGCTGATGGGCACCCCAAGGTGGTGCCTTCAGAGTGACTGCCACCTCGGAAGCCATGGAAGTTCCTGACCTTCCCTCTTCCAGATGCAGAGTAGTCAAATACTTCTCCCAGATTTTTCTGCCATCCCTGCCCACTGCCCATGTCTGATGGTTCCAGGAGAACTTGGCCACAGGCGCTGGCTGTCTCCTGTTTAGCAGGTCCTTATTAGCTGTGACCTCTACATACAGCCTCTACCTACCTGGGGGGCTGGCTTCATGGGCCTGCATTCACACGGGGCCCCGTACTGTGCCTTTGCCATCTTGAAACTCTTAAAAATTAGACAAGTATGTGTTGCTTTGTAAAATGTCATTTCTTTGGACAGGTGAATAAGGGGCCTGCCACATTACTTTTGCCCTAGGCCCCCCAAATTACGAAGCTGGTGCTGCCTGCCTCTTTGATGTGCATTTTGTTTGTCAAAGTGGATATTGTGGTAAGAGGATTTTGTGTAGCAAATCTCTGTGAAAGGATTCTCCCCGAAATGTATGAAGGGCCACTGCAGATGATGTGTAGCAAATAGCTAGACAATTTGAACACATAACACACACTCATATTAGATGAGGATGCCTGTGACAAGAATGATGCTCCCAAGACTCTACTCCAGCGATTAGCCCTATATCCACAGGTCAGCCAAAATCCACACCTGTTCTCTGCATCCATAAGGTTGACAAGGACCCTGTTACCAGAGAAATGCATCGTTCTAGGACAAACTGCTTTGTTTCAGGAGGTGTTATCTACAAATTGTAAGCTATCAAAATATTCATACCTTTTGATGGAGTAATCCTACTTTAAGGAATGTAGGCTAAGGAAATCTTCTTTAAAAAGGGAAGAAAATATATGAACCCTGATATTCAGTGAAGTGGTAGCAAGAAGAAAAAGAGAAAGCAAACTAAATGTTCAGAAACAGAGGGATGGTTAAATTATGGAGTTCAACTTATTGGAAAATGTGTCAGGAGTTGGTAAACTTTTTATATAAAGGGCAGAGTAAATATTTTAGCATTTGCAGGCCATAGGGTTTCTGTAACCACTGATCAATTCTGCCACTGTAACAGCCACAAACAAAGCAACAATGAATAACCATGCCAAGTTTCAATAAAACTTTATTTGGAAAAACAAGCAATGGGCCAGACTTGGCTAACGAGAAGATGTTTGCTAATCCATGGCATCATCATTTGAACGATGATTGTGAAGACTGTATTACATGGGATAGTTAATGAAAATGAGCAGGATAAAAAACTGTATATCCTCAATGATTGCAACTGTGTATTTGTATATCTGTATATTTTAAAATCTGGAAAGAAAACATACATATATGCAAGTAGTTGGGCTGGAGAGCTAGGATTCTAGGGTGATTTTTCTTTTCTTTACTTTGAGATTTTCTCAGCCTTGATGTTCTTTCATATATCTAATGCTGAATTATGTATAAAATAGATATAGGTGCCCATCCCTTAAAACCAAGCAGCCAGCAGATGCTTAGAAAGCATGGGCTGTGCTTATGCAAGCTCCATTTGCATAATAGCCTTTGCTTCCCAAATCTTTAGTCCCCAACATTTGGAGGTTTCCCTTCAATTAGCATTACATCAAAAAGGAGGACACTTTTGCTGACCAGTGCTCAGCTGGGCCCGTGGCCGCTGTGTTGGTTGGCCTTTTCCAGGGAAGCTGGGCACATCACTGAGCATTCCACACTCTGCGGTGGGGAGAGAGAGGAAAGAGAAGTGACATTCTTTGAAAACCATGCTAACTCTATCTTGCCATGGATCCACCAGTTAATAACTGAACATAAGCTATCATGAATTTGTGTTGGGAGACCACCTGCCTAAAAGACTCTCTTGTTTTGTTTTGTTTTATTGAACTATGGGGTGGTCTCCATTAGTGGATTTCACCGTATACAGATTTAGTCAAAGCCACTATTATATTTAAATTTGTTGAGCTGGAGTTTTATAAGAGATTTATCCCCAAAGGAAATCGACTTGCCTTTGTATATGTGTTCATTTCAAAATACAGTATCTTGTCTCATTAAATCCCAAAGAATGAGGGATTATAACAAAACAAAGCAGGCACTGCTTTTATTAAGCAGGCCAAACAATGTGCAGTAAAGACGATGAGTTTTCTTTTCTTCCTTTGGGATTGCATAATTGAACCTGAGTTGATATAAAGGAAGACTTCTGAATGAGACAAACTTGAAAACAATCTCATTTAAAATAAAAACACATTTTTTTTTCTTTTCTGGAAGGATCTGATATTAAATAAGAGATTTTTTCTCTAGTGCTCCAGTCTGTTAGTTATCATAACAAAATAATTTCCCAAACTATACCTCTTGTTACTGGTTGTCATGGAAATAGTTGTGCTATATCCACAGGAGAATTAAAATATCACAATGAAATTCATAGAGAGGAGAGTGCTTGGAGAAGTCTTTAATTTTAATCTGCATGCATCTGATAATCACCTCAAAGATAAATGGTTACCATTCCCTTTATCCACAATTGATCAAAAAAAGTCAGGCAAATGGGAAGGCCCTCTTTTTTGTACAAATTGTTGGGTCTACAAAATTATTC
Source organism: Phoca vitulina (assembly GCF_004348235.1). Lineage (NCBI taxonomy): Eukaryota > Metazoa > Chordata > Mammalia > Carnivora > Phocidae > Phoca > Phoca vitulina. Next base: position 1,115,226 of record NW_022589770.1, on the reverse strand, counting down.
CCTGGTAAGAACTGGGAGAAAGATGTTCAATCACCTGGCAATTGTAAAAATAGAAGGCTTTAGGAAATAATATTAATTAAAGAAACATCTTTTGACAGCTTGATCTATGCCTGATACTATGTTAAAGGCTTTACATATATTTGCTAATTTAATCTTCATAGTAGCCCCAGGTGTAGACGCTGACATTGTACCCATTTTACAGATAAAAAAAACCATAAGGTCAAGCATCTTGCTCAAGGTCACAGAGTTACTAAGTTGTTGAGCAAAGACTTGAACTCAGGTCACTGGGATTCTAAAACCTCTCTTAGTAACTAGTCCAGTATGTTGCCTCACCAAAGAGAAAGGTCCTAAAGGATTGGGAACTGGGGGACTTTTTTTTTTTTTTTTTTTTTTTTTTTTTTTATCAAAAGAGGATTCTCCCGGAAAAAAAAGTTCTTTGGGGTAGGAGTGGAGGAAGATAATTTTACATTGTTTGTAGAATGTGACTCTAGTCTATGAAACCAAAGACCAGTGGTTTAATCAGGTGCTAAAGATGGATTAGAGATGGGAAAAACATGAACAGTCAAAATGATCAGGAATTCCAGGATCTAATTCCCTGTTTCTAAAACAAAACAAACAACAACAACAAAAAAAATCTGAAAAATTTAAGGTTATTTATCATTTGAAAATAACCTGAAAGTTGCGGATGGGGCCTAGGGTCAGCTGGAAACTAGTGTTTCAATAGCTTCTCTTAGGAAATTTGGACATACATTCTGTCATATTATATCCATGTGCTTATACACACATAAACATAGTTACCCAATTTATCTGGCTTAATAATGGACTATATGATATACCATATATAGTGTAATACAATATATATACATAAGGAAACCCATTTTAAAGCATTTTAATTAAAAAAATAAACTATATTCTACATTTACTTACCTTTCTTATTTATAGAGCATATTAATTTAACATTTTCTTAATGACTTAGGGTAATCACCAGAAACATCACATATTATTCTATTCTAAAATTCATGGCTTTAGGTGTCATTGAATTCTAGGGGACTCTCTGCTCCTACCTCACATGACATCAGGCTACTATGCTCTTAGAAACCTGAAGCTTGTAATTTGGAGGCAGGGTGGGTCTTAAGCAGTGTCAAGAAAATAGTATGTGCTTTGGAGTTTTAAAGACTGGGATTGACTGTGTGTTCTTGTGTAAGTCACTTAAGTTTTGTGAGCCTGAGATCTTCTCATCTATAAAATGGGAATAAATTGCAATACTTTACTTAGAGCATTGTTTTGAGGATAAAAGAGAATATATATATAAAGGAACAAAGTTAAAAATGCTTAGTAAATGGAAATTTTTTTTTATTTATGTCCACTTCTTTTTGTCAGTATCCTGGTTTCCTACCATTAGTGCCATTTACTCCAGCAAAATCTCAACTCTTAGCTCAGTCTTTCAAGCTGTGGACTGATAAATCAGATGACAGCTGATAAAGCTTACTAAAATTAAGCCCTGGGTAAGAATAAATAGGCTCTGAGCAAATAAAAGGCATAGTTCTCAGATTGCTTAAAACCAGACTCCCAGCTCCTGATCTCTGGTCTAGAATCTTGAACAGGGATGGTAAACAGGTTTCATCTTGTATGCCAACTCTAGTCTCTTGGAAGTGGCTATCTGTAACACTGGGTTGAAAAGGATTCTGTACCTGGGTCCTAATTCAGTGTGAAAGAGGACAGTGATCAATTAGTAATGTCTGCCTTGGGCAAGGGATGGGGTGGGGTGAGGTGGCTGGCACGTCACTCACATATTTGCAAAACCTAATCTAGGTTCTCAAGCTTTCCGACTCAATTATCTTCCTATAAATGAGGGGTGTATACATGTATGAATATATGTGTGTATAAACCCACATACATAAACCCTTATATGTGTATATAAATTCATTCATGTGTCTTTATTGAAAAGTCTGAATGCACTGGGGATTCTAACATGAAACAGTTTTATTTTTCACTAATCAATGTTCTCCGCTGTTATGTCTAAGGTCCCTTTGGGCATCTCCCATGACTTTTTGTAAAACTTAATTGTTTAAAAAAGAATTAGTTCAGCCCAGTTTGAAAGTCTAATCCCAAAACTCTCCTTTTCTCTGTAGCACAGGATGGATCTGTACTTCAAGACACTTGCAGAAGTGAGGGCAAGTGGGCTTCCCTTTAATTCCTCTTCCCCTTCCCCCTCCTAGGTCAGGCTTTGGGACACTTCTGTTCCCCCCAGCCCCATCCGTTTCTGGGTCTCTGGGTTTTCTGGGAAGGTGAACTTGGGAGAGGGCAGAGCTCCCTGGCTGCCTGTCTCTAATGGAAGACAGTTTGGTCTCACTCTGGCTTGGCTCAGTTTTGTCTGCCAGTAGTGGGCTTCTGTGCATGGAGAGTTTACACGTGGTTTTAAGAGGTGATGGTCATCTCTACTCCACCCCTCTGTTGCTGACAGGTAGTTGTGTCTACCTCTGTAGACATAGTACCTCACCTCTACCCCCCTCTCCAGATGGGGCAGCCTTCACTTGGTTGCCACCTGGGTAGCCCCATGGCTTTTGCCTTTTGCACTGGAGCTGTGGGTTGCCATTATACATTTCAAAGGTAAAAATGGATCAATTTCCGCCCCCCCCATATTCTTCTCAAGTACACTACACTGTTGTGGGTCAGCCTGCTATCATTAGAGACCTCTAGGAAAGAGGCAGACTCCAGACTCCACATTCCTCATGCTACAGACTCCAGAGGGTGCACTGAACTCCCACTCATTCTCTCTCCACCCTCTGCTCTACCCCACTGGCAGGGCCAAGGAAGATCTTCAGGTTTCTAGCTCAAAAGAATATGCAGTTGGCATGGGGAGATGCTGGTCTTCCCTTCATTGGGAACCCTTAATTTCTGAGTCATTCTCTTAAGTGCCCCTTCTTTATGTTTATATGGTTTATATTCAGCTGTAACTTCAGCATCTGGTGCTGGGCGAACATCAGCAGCTCAGGCAGTCAGAAAGGAAAGATGGATATAAAGTGGGGGAGAGCGAGAATGAGCTGCAACCCATGAGGACGAACTGGAACCTGTGTCAATCCTTCACTGTCTCTCACTTCAAAGATGGGGAGTCTTTTAGAACCTGGTGCCATTTGTGATGGAGCTGAACACACATCTGACCCAGGAGTTGAGCTGAAGGAGGAAATCTGATGAGAACCAGAAGAGCTGTGGGCTGTAAAATGCTTGTAAAATACACTAGTAGGTTCCTGACAATATGCTTGAGCATAAGCTCGGTGTCTGAGCTTCTAAGAGAAGGCTGCTGTCTCCCTTTTGCCTTGCGGTTCTCCTGGGAATTCCTCTTGTGACCAATCCTGGCCCAGACCATACTGAGAAGGGGATTCTAGAAAACAGTTCTAGCTTGGCTAAGTTACACAGCACAAAATGCCTAGGACTTCTAACTCCAGTGATTCTTTTGTTTTCCACCCACTTCCAGTCTTCTCATCTAGACGTGGATGGGGATCAAAATTGGATGGTGGCTAGTGGCAGTACAGTTAATCTCTTAAGAGTCCTGGATGGGAACCTAACCCCATTTGTTTGAATGTGGGCTCCCTGATTCCTCCCGTTCTCAGCTTTGGGCCCTGGTCACCATTTCCAAGGCAGTAGGAAATGTTTCACTACATAAGACTGTATTTACATAAGATTGTATTTTATCACACTCCATAAGGTTCTATTTCACAACCTCATTAGATGAGATTATACTTTAAAAGAATCTTCTGAGAAGGAAGGGATCAGTACCTGGACCATGCTAGTGTACTGTTAGCTGTTTAGACATTTCTCTCTATCATCACCTGAAAAAGTATACAAGTATAACAAGCAAATTTAAAGTATACATGACAATTTTGCTAATTTATATCTGTACCCCAGACTGGAAAGTCCAAGCCAGTGCTTTTTAAACTATGAGAGGAGTGTAAAAAATGATATCAACTACTTGATAGTTATTAAAGAACTCAGAATCCATTCACTTGGATATTGATATTAGGGAAAACATAAAAATGTAATAGATACTTTATTGATTGATACATATAATATCTAATTCTAGGGCTTGGATTAGAAAGACATTATTCAGGATATAAATATAGATCTATAATAGAGACACTTATGAAATAGTTCATGAGGTTAAATGAACTGTACTCTACATTGATTCTTAAGTGATTTCCTGAATATGTTTTGCTTATAATTTATGTTACATTCACCCATATCCATCCACTACCAAAAAGGATCTGAGGTGACTGATTTTCTAGACTTAACCTAATCCTGTGCATAATTCAAGATAAATAAACTATGAACTATGTATGATTTATTTAACTCTTCCACTAAAGCTGTCTAAATATTTTCTCTAAGTACTAAATATTTCTAAATCATACAGGATATATTTAAATTCAGTGACTGATTTGTTGAAAGTAAATGTAATAAAAACCTCCAACTACATGCACACACATGCAAATGTTCAGAAAAAGGCATGGGAGGATTCACTCCCAAGTGTGAGCAGCAGTTCTCACTGAGGAGGAGAGAGGCACTGTGGAGGGAGGAAAAAGAGGGATAATTGGTATTAGGGGAGAAAAAGAAGGGCTTTCATTTGCAATTTTTACAATACATGTGTGTTCATGTACTACTTGTATATTTAAGGAAACAAACATTTCTAATTAAAAGTTAACATCAATTTTAATTTAAAAAGGCATAGATCTGTAGAAAATTTAAACAGACCAATTACCAGCAATGAAGTTGAACCAGTAAACAAAAACTCCCAACAAACAAGTCCAGGACCAGATGGCTTCACAGGTGAATTCTACCAAACATTTAAAGAAGAGTTAATGCCTATTCTTCTCAAACTATCCCTAAAAATAGAAGAGAAAGGAAAACTTCCAAATTCATTCTAGGAGGCCAGTATTACCCTGATACCAAAACCAGATGAAGGGACCACTAAAAAAGAGAACTACAGGCCAGTAGTCCTGATGAACATAGATTCAAAAATCCTCAACAAAATACCCGAATCCAACAATACCTTAAAAAAATCATTTACCATGATCAAGTGATCTAGTGGGATTTATTCCCGGGATGCAAAGGTGGTTCAACATTTGCGAATCAATCAACATGATATATCACATCAATAAGAGAAAGGATAAAAGCCATATGATCATTTTAATAAATGGCAGGAAAAGCATTTGACAAAGTACAACATTCATTCATGATAAAAACCCTCAACAAGGTAGGCCTAGAGGGAATATACCTCAACTTAATAAAGGCCCTATATGAAAAACCCATATCAAACATCATACTCAACGAGGAAAACCCAAGAGCTTTTCCCCTCAGGTCAGGAACAAGACAAGGATGTCCACTTTCACCACTTTCATTCAACATAGTACTGGGAGTCCTAGCCATAGCAGTCAGATGACAAAAAGAAATAAAAGGCATCCAAATCAGTAAGGAAGAAGTAAAATTTTCACTATTTGAAAACGATTGCACATGATATTATATAGAGAAAACCCTAAAGACTCCACCAAAAAACTGTTAGACCTGATAAACTCAGTAAATTTGCAGAATACAAAATCAATATACAGAAATCTGTTGCATTTCTACACACCAATAATGAAGCAGCAGAAAGAAATTAAGGAAACAATCCTGTTTACAATTGCACCAAAAATAATAAGATACCTAGGAATAAACCTAACCAAAGAGGTGAAAGACCTGTACTCTGAAAACCATAAAACACTGATGAAAGAAATTGAAGATGATACAAAGAAGTGGAAAGGCATTCCATGCTCATGGGTTGGAAGAACAAATATTGTTAAAATGTCTATACTACCCAAAGCAATCTACACATTTGATGCAATCCCTATCAAAACACCACCAGCATGTTTCACAGAGCTAGAACAAACAATCCTGAATTCTGTACGGAACCATAAAAGACCCAAAATAGCCAAACCAACCTTGAAAATGAAAAACAAAACTGGAAGTATCACAATTCCAGACTTCAACTTATATTACAAAGCTATAGTAATCAAAACAGTATGATACTGGCACAAAAATAGATACATAGATCAATGGAACAGAATAGAAAACCCAGAAATAAACTCACGGTTATATGGTCAGTTAATCTTTGATGAAGGGGAAAAGAATATCCAGTAGGAAAAAAAGTCTCTTCAACAGATGGTGCTGGGAAGACTAGACAGCTACATGCAAAAGAATGAAACTGGACTACTTTCTTTCACCATATCTAAAAATAAACTGAAAATGGATTAAAGATCTGAAACCATTAAAATTCTAGAAGAGAAGACAGACAGTAATTTCTTTGACATTGACTATAGCAACATTTTTCTAGATATGTCTCCTGAGGCAAGGGAAATAAAAGCAAAAATAAGCTACTAGGAGTACATCAAAATAAGAAGTTTCTGCACAGTGAAGGAAATAATAAAACTAAAAAGCAACCTACTGAATGGGAGAAGATTTTTGTAAATGACATATCCAATAAGGGGTTAATATCCAAAATATATAAAGAACTTCTACAACTCAACACCCAAAAAACAACCCAATTAAAAAGTGGGCAGAAGATATGAACAGACATTTCTCCAAAGAAGACATACAGATGGCCAACAGACACACAAAAAGGTGTTCAACAAGACTAATCATCAGGGAAGTGCAGATCAAAACTACAATGAGATAACACGTTACACCTGTCAGAATGGTTAAAATAAACAACACAAGAAACAACAAGTGTTGGTGAGGATGTGGAGAAAATGGAAGCTTTGTGCACTGTTGGTGGGAATGCAAACTGGTGCAGCCACTTTGGGAAACAGTATGGAGGTTCCTCAAAAAGTAAAAAGAACTACCCTAAGATCCAGTAATCATACCACTGGATATTCACCCCCAAAATACAAAGATACTAATTCAAGGGGATACATGCACCCCTGTTTTTGCAGCATTATTTGCAATAGCCAAATTATGGAAGCAGCCCAACTGTCCATCAACTGATGAAAGGATAAAGATGTGGTATATATACAACAGAATATTAGTCAGCCATAAAAAAGAATGAAATCTTGCTATTTGCAACAACATGGATGGAGCTAGAGAGTATAATGCTAAGCGAAGTCAGTCAGAGAAAGACAAATACCGTATGATTTCACTCATATGTGGAATTTAAGAAACCAAACAGACCAACAAAGGGAAAAAAATTGAGAGAGAGAGAGACAAACCAAGAAACAGACTCTTAACTATAAAGAACAAGCTGATGGTGACCAGAGGGGAGGTGGGTGGGGGGATGGGTGAAATAGGTGATGGGGATTAAGAGCACGCTTATCATGATGAACACTGAGTAATGCATAGAATTGTTGTGTCACTATATTGTACACCTAAAACTGATATAACACTATGTAGTTAACACTATGTCAACTACACTGGAATTACAATTAAAAACTTAATAAAAAAAGTTATGTCAGTTTAAAAAAAGGCTATGTAGGGGGTGTCTATAACCCTGAGCTCAACCCATGACCTGGGATTCCTAATGTTTAAACAAAGTTTAACCAGTGAACGGGTAGATTCTCCCTGGCTACACACCCTTTCTGCTCATGTGTCTGCTGTTAAGTATTTGTTGGGGTCATGGATATAAAACACTTTGCATAGGAACTGGCATATAGTTAGCACTTAACTCTCAGGAATGACTGTGGTCATTACGGGCTCACAACAAAATGGCATAGACCTGGATGAAAGTCATTACATTGTATGCCTATTAATAATTATAATGAACTTTTCTATTTTTGGCATGAGAAGATCTTTATCATATATTAGTAAGTGAAAAAAGCAATATTTAAAAGCATGCTTTGGTTGAGTACAATTTTATAAAACTCTCTGGAAAGTGTGCGTATGCTTGTATTTTTGCATGTGTGTGTAGAATTGGTACAAGGTTAATCTATACACTAAAACATTAAAGTGATCATCTCTAAGTGGAGATTGCAGGTGGTCTTTCTCCTTCTCTTATGCTGTTTTTACCTTTACTTTTAAAATTTAGGAATGTCAAAAACATTTAAATCAAAGACTCCATTAAGTTCAACATCATTTAAGTAAGACGATCTGGAAAGAGTACCTTCCAGGTGGCTCTTTTCCACAGTCTTTATTTTTCATTTGTCCCCTTGGAGATGAGGAGTTTACATTGTGTACACTCATATACTTTTGAGACCATATACTGTATGTATAGACATAATTTATATATACATAGTCATGTATATTTACGTATATACATATCCAAATACAGAAGTAGTAGACTAAAAAATGAACATCTTCACACTAAGTAAGTAATCATTATAATACAAATAATTAAATAATTTTCATTTTTTAAAAAGTTACGTGGGGACACCTGGGTGGCTCAGTCGGTTAAGCGTCTGCCTTTGGTTCAGGTCATGATCCCAGAGTCCTGGGATCGAGCTCTACATCAGGCTCCTTGCTCAACAGGGAGCCTGTTTCTGCCTCTGCCACTTCCCCTGCTTGTGCTCTCTCTCTCTGATAAATAAATAAATAAATAAATAAATAAATAAATAAAAAAAATCTTTTTTAAAAAGTTACATAGATAAATTGTAAGGGAAGTGTGGATAGGTGTGTGTGTGTGTGTGTGTGTGTACAATCCATTTTTTCTTAAAAGTATTTAGTGGATTGTGCTGATTTATACACACTGCACACACACATAATATAAAATCTAAGGCAGCTGTCCCAATTGTTAGTAGTCCAAATAGACTCATAATAGCCTCAGCACCAGCAGAATGAGCCCCAGGTTTTCTTGCTCTGGTGTGTTTTCCATGGTGCAAAGTCCATGGGGGCAAAGAGCTGGAGCAGTGAGGCAGCATGGGTTCACCCAGAGTCAGCGGCGCCAGAGGAGTTGTCCAGAGAATGGGTGGGCTCAGTACAATCTCCTATCTGAACCACGCTGTCCGTTCCCCTTGTGCCGTCTTCGGCTGTCTACTTCCCAACCCCCTCCTGAACTCCAGCTCCGATCATCCCATCATGTGTGGAGCTACTCCTAGGAGCCATGTACTTATTTTACATCTGGAATTTCTCCTTATATGATTATTAGCATGAGGAGCCACTACCCTCCCCCTGCACCAGCATCACCCCCCACCATGCCTGGTAGGAGCTGGGACAGAATAGCTGGGATTTGGCTTCCCCGAAAGCTCTGCCTCAGTTGGCTGAACTCCATCCCTGATCCAAATTCACCTCACTCTACTGAGGTCCAGAATGAAAATAGTCTATATTCTCGTCCTGCCTGTTCCTCCCAATATCTCTTCTAAAACCCATGATTTAATTTATTCTGGATCTACCAGCTACACCTGAGGTATCTTCCCCTTCTTCAGTGTTCCTTCGTTTAACGTATCTTTTCTGGCCAGCACCACCCAACACTCTCTCGCTAGTTCATCTCTTTCTAAAATGTCTTTCTTCTTGGGATGCTTGGGTGGCTCAGTCGGTTAAGCTTCTCCTAAGGCTCAGGTCATGATCCCAGGGGAGCCTGCTTCTCCCTCTGCTTGTGTTCGCACTCCTCTCTCTCTCTCAAATAAATAAATAAAATCTTAAAAATAAATAAAATGTCTTTCTTCTCTCCTTCTGAAAGGAAACACACCTCGGGATTTCCTCACACTCCTTCCTTCTCTGTATCATCTATCAAATCTCCTTCCACTATTTTCCACAAAGATGAGGGTAATTTTGCATGATAATATTATCAAAAACAGAGGCGCCTGGCTGGCTCAGTCAGTAGAGCACGTGACTCTTGATCTCAGGGTTGTGAGTTCAAGCCCCATGGTGGGCATGTAGCCTACCTAAAATTAAAAAAAATAATAATAGTAATACCAAAAACATACACAATTCTTAAGGCAATTTTTATATATTAACTTATTTAATCTGTACAGAAACCTTCAGGATAAGTACATTATTAGCCACAGCTTACAGATGAGGGGACGGGGCCACAGAACCATTAGACAGCCTGCCCAAGGTTTCATAGCTTCTAAGTGGTGGGGGGGGGGATTCAAGCCAAGTCAGTCTGGGGTCAGAGGCCAGGCGCTCAGTGACAGCACCTCCCTCCCTCACACAATCTCTGTAATTGAAGTCCAGGGCAGTGTGGTCACTGATCCACGTGCTCACTCTCACACACAAAGGAACTGTGGCAGCTAAGTTACATTGCTGAAGAAGAGGTTTCTGCAGCTTCCTTCTTACCAATTCCTTCCTGGGACCTTAGTCCAGAAACTTGGTGGTCGGGAATGTGAGTTGACTGTTACTAAAAACAAAAACTCAGTCACACAAACAATCCTGGTCTGTGGCTGTTATCCCGCCTTGACTCTTTCCTTGAGCAGCCATTTATCTGCTAATAAAGATGATCACATTCCAGATCTGAAAGGGGTAAAAGCAGGTACTGGAACACCTACTGCACCCTGGGCATTATCCTAGGCATGGTCACCTGAATTAACTTGATTTGATTCAAGAAGATGATCGGGGGCAGGTATGACCATGGGGAGGATGGGGATCTGGAGTCAACAGCAGGCAAAATACAAAGAATATTAAATTAAATTTAAATGAGAAGTGCTTCAGTTATTAACAGAAGAGAAAATGAAATGGCACTGTGCATCTATTGCCATTTAGACACTGAGCAGTCTGAAAAATCAGTCCACTCGGTTATAAAAGCTATAATAGACTGACTCTCAAGTCATGCCCACTATATATTTTCATAATAGATTTGAATGAGAACATGCAAATAAAATGCGTGGCCCAGAGGTTTGAAATGATCCATCTGACCTGATCTCAAAGTAGTGCAACAAAATATAGTTAATAAGATCAGTACACAAAGGACGGGTTTCCCATGCTTGCTTTTAAAAATATTTCATGTAAACCACTCTGTATTTCCATGGAAACACAAAGAGAACCTCATAGTGAGGTGAGCAGGAAGTGGCAGAGAAAAGGGACAGATTAGCAGCCTTGGTTACTGTTAATAATTACCTGCGTAAAAATGATTGTGCAATTTCTAAAAGCAGTCTTTGTAGCTGTCACTCACTTGTGATCTCAGGTTTCATTGGGACTGGAAACCAATGGTTTTGTTTCATTTCATTTGCATTCAGAGAGGCTCCCCACTCCACCCCCCCCCCCCCCGACCAATCCAAGAGATGATAAAGTCCCTTTTCTCCTGTCTCGCTTAGAAGAAGCACTCAGCTGCAGGAAAAGGCACAGTCTGTTTAGCCTTAAGGTTACCTACTTTTTCATTTACCCAGCTCTTGGCTCCTGGTGATTTTTGTTCAGGGTTCGAGAAGAGTTAGCCAAATGCCCGGAGAAGCAGCTGTTCCTCAGAAACAAACTGAGAAGATAAACAATCAACCCTCCTGTTCCTCAGCTGGGGAAGGCAAATGGCTGGCCAACGGGTTCAAAAAGTGATGTTTTCAAGGAGTGCCTACCACTCGACTTGAGAACATATTCTCCAATGAGTGAAGGGCCTGCGGACCTTGTGGAGCTGGGACCTTCTGTACCGTGAAGGAATATGGTGCTCAGACATAAGAAAAGAGCCTAAGAAGATCACACTGGTTCCTCTAGCCTTTAATTAGCTGCATCTCCACGGAAACACTTTCCCCTTTTCCCAGTTGTCTCTGTAAATCAATTTAGAGCCACTTTGCTTAGGCTCCAGGCAGACAGAGCGGGATCACAGCTCTTCCAAGAGGTGTGAGTTTCTCCCATTTATCATCCTAGGGTGCTTGCTTCAAAGCCGAGTCCGAGGACTACTCAAAGGCAAACAAATCTAAACAAAACGGGCCTCTGCTGTCTGGATTGGGTCGAAAATCTTGAGAATGTGTGGCAGAAAATTCCAAGCACAGACCTGGAAAGCGATTTGCAAGAGACCTCACAAAGGGCTTAGAAAAAATAAACAGTCGATGAACTCCCCTCCACAAACACACACACGCACTCAAGCCATGGGACTGGAATAGAAATGTGAACTTTATTGGAACCCGTATTTGGCACAGGAATTGGTTTTCCCAGCTTTGGCCTTCAGCAAGGAGGTTACTACTGAATATTGACAACGCTGCCAAGCTTGACAGCCTTTTTACATTTATTGGTTCCTACTGCAGCCTGTAAATATTTAAGCTATTTGTGGTGTTGGGAATGTGATTATGTGATTAGAATTAGTGGATTCTCTGATAAGGAAACCCATGGGGTTTACAGGTTTAAAAAGAGTATAAAAATGTGTGTGTGTGTCTGTGTGTCTAGCTGATTTCAGTCACTATAAAAAAGAGAGGGACTGAGGTTTTAAAGCCAAAACAGAAGTCTAGTCCCAAAGCATGAAGCATCTGAACCCAAAGAATTTTGGACGAGCATTTTCAAGTGCTTTTCAATCCGTGGACATCTGTTGACTTACTGAGAAACACCTGAGGGGCAAAGGAAACTCTTGTAATTCGGCCATCTGGTCATCTTCTGGTTCAAGCATCTGTTCTTCTGGACCCTCTTCCCTAGACCACCAGACAAGTAGCTTTCAATGCTTTTTGATCTTAGCCTACTGCAAGAAATGCTTTTTCACCATGCCACTCAGGATATTTGCAACACACTCATAGATATTATGGAAATAAATGTTCCTAAAATAATACTTACGCAAAGTCCACTTTGGTATTTTCTGTTCTGTTCTGTTGTATTTTCTCAAATGTTTGTCATGACTCACTAAATTAATTTTATGTCCCACTAATGAATTGTGTCCTGCTGTCTGAAAACATTGCACTAGCATGAATTAGGCTTAAGTGCAGAAACTGTAATCACCCTGTATCCCAGCTCCTAACACTTGGCCGCTTGATACATATTTGCTGAATAAATGAATGACGAAGCAATAAATGAATTAAATTGAAGTTAATAATATCTATCCAGTATGTTAAGCAGAAATATTGGTCAACCTGGAATATCATTTAATTTACAAATTAGAAAAGGTACAATCATAAAATCAAAGGGAAATGTTACCCTTCTGGTGGTGGTTTTGGATATTTCAGTGAATATTATTATGTGTTAGCCAGCTCCTTGATAGTAATAATAATAACTAATAATAACTATGGCAGTAGCAATCATAATAATAATAGTCCACACTTATCGATCAGCTACCATGTACCTGTTTCTGTGCTGGGAGGTGATGCTATGAAGATGGATGCCCCTAGTTCCTGTTCTTGGAAAGCTCCTGCTATGACCTTCTGCATCTCCCAGTCCAGAAACCAAATGTCCTGGAATTCTAATTACAGGTGACATTACGGTCTTTGGCTAGTATGGGCAAATGGAAGTGATGTCTCTAAGGGAGCTGGAGGTGGGAGGGAAAAGATCCATATGCAAACAGCTTTCATAGACCACTTTTCCACAAACAAAGACACAGGGAAGTAGAAAAGGAGTAGAGGACGCATTGCTGCTATTAAAGAATTGTTCTGGACAACATCTCTTGCCCTAAACAAAGACACTATACCATCATGTGGAAACTTTGTCGTGATAGCAAGGGAATATAATGCATTGGATGAGAGCTTTTCTATGGTCATAAGAATCTGTTCAAATCCTAGACCCCTTACCAACTGTGTGGCAGGGGTCAAGTTGCATATTCTTTCTTTGCCTCAACAATAAGATGGCGACCAAGTATGGTCTATTTCATTGGGCTGTTTTAAAGCAAGAGTCACAAGTGCAACTGCCTACAGGGGCCTGGCAATAATGTCAATGAGGTAAGGGGGTAAAAAGTTCAGAGATAGTGTGGGCTGTGGAAAACTGAAGAGCCCAGACCCTCTTTAAAACACATTCAAATTTATATTTGGGAAACAGAGTTCAGTCTATGGGCCAGATTGGCCTGCATGTCACCAGTTTGCAATTAAATAAGACAATGGTCATAAAACACTTCTCACAGTACCTAGCACATAGTAAGCACTCCATAAATTGAAGCTATTATTAGCTTTTTTTTTTTTTATCACATTTGTAAAATCCCTGGAACCATTTGCAGATTCTCTTTAAGAGAGAAAATAAATGGTCTCAGAATTACTCCTTTGCATGCCTCAGTTAATGGCATCATTAAAAATACAGACAGGCCTTAGGCCAATCCAGGGATAAAGGAACTAGAGGAGCCTGCGGTCTGTTGTCTGCAGATGAGAGAATATGAGTAAGTTCATGTCTAGTAAGCCAGAACCATCTCTGGGCCCACACTTCGGGGACTCCTGCAGCATTTGCAACAGTGAACAGCGAAGCAGTCATTTGCAGGGAAAAAAATGCATTCCTGACAGCTGGTACTAACCTCCTACCTGTCACTTCCAAGGCAAAGGAATAGAAGGCTCTGGAGTCGGGCAGACCTGGGTACAATCCTCATTTCTGCCGCTTGCGGCGCACCGGGTGAATGTAACCAGCAGGCACTAACACTTTCTCCTCTGTTGTAATGGGTCAGCAGTAACCGTCCAGCCAGCACTTGGCAGCGTAAGAGGGGCCCAATACTTTTAACCTTCCTTCCTCCCCATTTCCTGTGAATGGTTTTAAATGGCGGTGGCTTATTTTTTTCTCAAACATCATCTTGATTGCCATCTGTCTAAAAATGGGGACAGGATGGTGCCCAAAACCTCATTTGTCCCGCTCGGTCCTCATCCCTCCACTCCCTTCCCTGATTCACTCCCATGGGTCCCAAATGACCCAAATGGCTTCCCACCCTTCCCTCATTCTGCGGTCATTCACAGAAATGTGCCATTCTACGTGGGCTTCCGCCCAGCCTCACCAAGTCCATCAGGCTTACTAGAAAGCTCCCCAAAGGGCAATAAAAAGTTTATGTTAACCTCGGGCCCACCTGCAGCATCTCTCGAGTACACATCCTCCTGTCTGTCCTCCTCCTTTGATTCCGGGCTTTGTAAATTTTTTACCACATGTTGTCAAAAGCCTGGCAGATCCCCAAATCCTTCCCTGATAACACTCGCTGTCTTTAAACAACCTGGCAGCACTTCTAAGTGAGAAAAAGCCCTAAAATAAAATACACTGTGTTTAGTCTCTAAGGTCATTTCCTGGCTTTGTCCTGCAGTTTCTGTTTCCTCTAACTAATCACCAAGCGACAGTCCTGGATTTATTGTGGAGGCTACTTGAAAGTTTGGGTGAGCCTCTCGGCCAGACTGCACACCCCCTCCATCACTCTTGCTCCCACTCTCAACAATTTATCATTTGCTGTGATTTAGTGTGGGGGTTTGAGGTGCAACTCTAGCAGCAGCCAGATCGTCGTCACCAAAGCTTTTCAAAAGGCAAAAGGGCCAAGCCAGCATGATCTGCACAGCTGAGCGCCGCGGTCACGGTGGGTCCCGTGGGTCTGGCAGGGAGCGGTGTGTCCATGTTGGCGTCCTCATCAGTTTATTTCCAGCTTTTATACGAATACCTGGCCTTTATTAAGTATTTACATAGGCAAGGCGAATTGCTTTAGTTCATTTACTACTCACGACCACCACGTAAGGTAAGAACTCTTACTGTGTAATGTTAGAGCTACCCCAGCTCAGCATCGCAACCCAAGCCCATCTGACGGCAGACCCGTGCTCTCAACCCCAGTCTTGGTTGATCTGCTGTACTTGAACCACAGTGCTGATCCTACAATGTTGAATGGTTCCTGATCACAAGGAAAAAATAATCCAATCGCATTTACTGAGCACTTAGGAAACGTCAGGCAGCTTTTGAGAACTTCCATAGATAATCGCATTATACTCACAACAACCCTACGAGGGATTATTCTTAGGAGTTCCAATCTACCAATGTGGAAGTGGGATTCTGTGGCAGAACCAGATTTGAACCCAGGCAACATAACATTTAACTCCAATGTCAGCTGTCATTGCTGGGACGTGTGTGTGTGTGTGTGTGTGTGTGTGTGTGTGTGTGTGTGGTAGGTCAGTGGGGTGAAATGAGCAAACAATGTGACAAATACTAAAAGACCGTGTGACAAGCCCCATGCTGGAGTTACAAGAGGGTGCTCTGGATGCGTCAAAAATGGGCCTATTGTTTTAGTCTGTCTGGCTGCTATAATAAAACACCATGGAATGGGTAGCTTAGGAACAACCAAGATGTATTTCTCACATCTCTGCAGGCTGGGAAGTCTAAGACCAAGGCACCAGCAGAATCCATGTCTGGTGAGAGCCCACTTCCTGGTACGTAGAGGGCTGCCTTGTGTTACCTGCTCACACGGCAGAAGGCGTGAGGGAGCTCCCTTGTCGAAGGGTACTAATCCCAGTCCAGGTTAGTTTTCAACATATGAATTTTGGGGAAGGCACAAACAGTCAACCTACAGCACCTACCTCGAACCTGAGGTTTTTTTGGATTGGCATCACGGAGTGGATGATGTTGGAGGTGAACCTTGAAGGAGTAGAAAATTTACCACGGTAGAATGTTCTCTGGCGGTTCTCTGGAGAGCACATTTCAGATCGAAGGAAGAGTATGTGTAAAGGCATAAAGCACGACAGGCAGGATTGAGACATGGCGCTGGCGATGTGGCTGGAGGCGAGGAGCATGGCATGAAGTGGCTTCACAGTGGAACAGGGGCCAGATGTGAAAGGCCTTTTAAATTGTTCTACCACAGGCGCCTTCATGGCTCAGCCAGTTAAGCATCTGACTCTGGGTTTCAGCTCAGGGTGGCGAGATGGAGCCCCGCGTTGGGACTCCACGCTCAGCACAGAGTCTGCTTGTCCCTCTCCCTCTGCTCCTCCCCCCGCTCCCACTCTCTCTCTAAAATAAATAAATCAGTAAAATCTTTATAAAAAATAAAAACAAATTGTTCTACCACACTTGAAATCCATTCTGAAAGTTATCGGGAGCTTTGAAGGGTTTTCAGGAGAGGAATCAGGTGGTCACGTGTGTTTTAGATAAATCCCTATCTAAGGGGTGGACCAAAGAGGAAATCCTATCTGGGTTCTAGAGAGAGGGGGGCCAGGGAAGGGGCTGCTGCAGTAACTGAGCTTAGCAGCGGGAAGAGGACCTGAGCTTCTGTCACAGAATCGTGCAGATGGGAGGTCTGCCGTGGGGGAGCACAAGTGCTCCCCGTAGGAGGACTCCAAATGCCATACAGTGAGCAGGGAGGTCCCCAACCGGGTGCACCCATAGAGTGAGCCGGTCATCTGGTCACTCATCACATTTCTGGTACTCCTGTGAGCTCTGGGGTCTCTGCACAACTTCTTGCACCGTCCCCCCTTTCCAGCTCCATGTCTTTGCGTATGCTAAATTCTTTGCCTCCGACGGCATCTCTTACACGGCTCTCAGTATGTGCCGGTCCCTGTTGTCGGAGGTCTGTGAATGGTGACTCACATCATTCTTAGAAGGTAGGTATGAGGTAGCTCTAACCATAATTCATTTTACAGATGAAGAAACCATTAGTAACTATGTAGTAAAATGAGCCCTTTTAGAGGAACAACCAGGAGAGGGGGGAGAGAAAGGGAAGCAGCAGATGTATTTCTCAGAATTGGGATGCGGTGTAGTTAAGTGATGAGTTTACTCAGTCAGAACCCCCACCTACTCCCACCTCACATCCTCGAGGGCCAGCATTTCCCGCCAGAAGAAACCCTTTCTGTGAGGAAAATGTTTGTGAGACTGCCCTGTTATTCCTTGGCCCCTACAAAGACATCATGGATGCCATGGGAATGCCACTCTGCCTTCGATAAAACATAAAAATACCCCCAAAGACATACATTTTATTCAATATATAGATGTACACCCACAAACTATACAAATAGAAAAAAACTTATTGTTTATTGAAATGCTAAGAATTTGTTACTTTTTTAAAAAAAAATGAAGAGTAAGCCACTAACAAATAGATTGTAACTAAGTTTTAAATGAATGGAGGATAACCATGAGGGAAGTATGTCCTTTTTTGTAAATGAAGAGATTGCTAGGAACAAAGGCGATGTCTATCACAGCTGTTTGAGGATTCACTGAGAGACGCTGTCCAGAGCTGCCGTAATCCTGGGCCTGGAGCATAGACTCAGTAAACATCCATTCCTTTCCTAGCTTCCCAGGGACAGAACTGCAGCCTGCAGACCAGCCCCGGAGCTGACTAGGATGTTAGCATTTGTAGACAGTCTAGAACTCAGCCACAAGTCCCCTCTGCTGCTCTAGGACTTGGGTTGTGCTAGTAAATGTTAAACAACCAGTACTCAAAAAAAGGAAGGAAAAAGCCCCCATTTGTAACATTCCTCCATTTCTGCGGTGCAAATCCTCCCATGCTGACTGATTTCAAACTGTCGATGTGACATCAGAGAACACAGAATTGGGAGGAGATTCGCACAACTGGCCATCCTTGACTGGGTCTGTGTTTGCAGTACACAACTGTGCCGAGGACCCTGACCACGTGTCTGATCTCCGGGGCTCCTGCTTTGCTCCCAAGATCTGATCCATACCTCAGAGACCCCTCTATTAACCATCTTGTCCAGGTCTTAAGTGTGAGTTACTCTGGACTGTTTTAATTGGTTAATGCTTTGGGTGGGAGCTGATGTTGTCTCTTCCAAACAGGAAATACGGTTTCCCCTCCTCTTTCTGGAAGTAGAGTGTTTCTATGAAACCCTTCATAAGCTGAAATGGCATAAAATGAAGAAGCAATTGCCATTAATGTATATGGAAAATACTTCGAGTGTTCCTAGACCCCCAAAATAACGTGTCTTAGGGTTTTTTGATACCTTAGGACACGTCTTGCTAATGGATACACAAAACAAATCTAGATAGAGCACGGATGCTCAGCAAGTTCAAAGTTATGATGGCTTGATGCTGAGATGTTGAGTGTAGTTCCTTGGGCAGGAGTTTGGGGCACGCACTGCCTCTGTAAAGGCTCGCTGCAAGGCAAACCCTGTATGCCGTTTTCACTTTTTGCCTTTTCTTATAAAAGCAAAACTCCTCTTCACATTTCTTTTGGTTAGAGAACACAGTTACTAATGTAGGTCTTTTGTAAAAGCGAGGTGGCATAAAGTGAACTCTCGAAAAGCAGGGGATACCTGCACTTCAATTTAAATTCCCTAATTCTCTCTTACCATGATTTCAAATCTCTGCACTGTTTAATTAACGGAGAAGGATAGCTCTCTTGTATATTTGGCCCAGAGCAATTAAGCCACCAGCAAAGTTTGCAGGGAAAGGAAGGATGATCGTTTAATTAGAGGTTAAATAATGAATTATTAATTATTGAATTGAGTTAGTATTCATTAATTAGTTTATAAAGTGCAATAATTACATCTTTTGTGTTTTAATACGGAACTGTGTTTTATAATTATCTGCTAAGTCAATTATGTAGCCATTAGCATTTTGCCCAAGGGTCAGGTTACCATTGTTTTCTGTTCTCTGCAGACTGCAGATGACAGAGGAATACGGTAACCGCGTTCTTTCACATAAATGGTATCCTGTTTACAGTAAAATGTTAGACAACTTGGGTCACCAAGTCAACCAGCTCAGTGCAGTTAATGTAGACAAGAGGACAGACCATTCTGCATCATCTGTATTAGAAGGAATTCTGTCAATAGGGAGAGTTTCCTGCTGTGAATAAGATGGCAGTGGGAGCTGGTTCCAGTAGGGGCAAGGTAGGACCCCAGCCAGGGAGGCTTGTGGCGAGATTGGGTAAGGATAGGTGTGGGGCTAGGGGAACACACACAGAGTAAAGACCCCTACTTTAAGCTGACTTAATTGTTTCTTGTTCCCCGCAGCTGATCGAAAACTAGAAAATGACAAGACACAATCCCAATTTGCTTTTTTCCCAGCTGGTGTTCTTTGTCTTTTCGGGGTCAAGGCCCCCTTTGAGAATCCAATAAAAGATATTCTCTAAATAATGTACACACAACACTTGCACAAGAGGTTAAATGCAATTCACAGACCCTGAAGTCCATTTGTGAACTCCAATCTAATGATTCTCAAACTTGAATGTGAATGAGGATTATTTGGGGGTCCATGTTAAAATGCAGATTCCCAAGCCCCATTCCCATAGATTTGGATTTCCTGGAAATACTCATTTTAAACACATACTCAAGAGAATTTGATGTGTCTGAGAATGTGACTCCATGGTTCTGCAAGTTAAAACCCCCTCTTTGTATTTTCAAAAAGACCTCGAGCAGCATGATACTAGTGAAAAAAATGAGAGCGTTCAACTCAGATAGACCTGGGTCCAAAACCATGTTGCTTTACTTCATTGCTAGGCATGTCATTTAGTTGTTTTTAGACTTAGTTCCTTCATCTGTGAAATGGGTATAACACCTAACATGCAGGGCTGCTGAGAAATAAATGAGAAGATGAATTGGAAAATGCTGGCTATAAATAATGTTTGTGATCTCCCTTTTAATCTTTAGTAGACAAGGTAGATACTTGATAGAAAAAAAAATGTAACAATGGAAAGAATTGTCATTTCAGAGCCCGGGAAAACCTGAATAGTTGCTGATGAAATGTAGGAGTTTTTACATGTGTTGACCAGTATTTGTTACATCATTCTCACCTTGATATAGTAAATGAGAAATATCCAGGCCAAGCAGGAAGGGCATTAGCTTGGAAAAATTAAGGAACACTTTAGCACTAGACATCTTTTTCTAAACTACACTGGAAGAGTGAGGATGAAATTGACCACAGAGAGAAAGTTACAGACATGGGAGTGGTTTTGTCAAGGATGTAAACGTTATTGAAGATGGCTCAAAAGCACTTTCAGTTCTAGCTGAAAGCCCCCAGTCCCCCATGCCTGGTTATTGACATACCCCCTTCCTTACAAAATGGTTTCAATCTGTCTAACATTGTTTCTTTACTAGAGGAATGTTCATGGGGTTGATGTAAAAGCATAAGCTTTGCTCTATACAAATTCTATGTGTGAACTAGATCTGAGATAAAATAAAAGATGCCTCTATTGATTTATTTTGGCAACTCTTTGTTTAAGGCACTGCATTACCTTTGCCTTCCCGCCATTCTTTTAGATATTCTACAAATCGACTCAGCTACTGGGGAAACTTATTCCTAAGCACTTTGGCCTTTCAGATTCAAGAACCAGTAGCTACTGTTTCAAACAGAACTGGCATCGATCCCACAATTGTCTGTGATTGCTCAACAGGGAAAAAAAGATCTTCATTTTAAGGGCGCTTATGTTACAAAATTATATTGATGAACATGGGTATTTGAAATTCACACTGCATTTCTGCTCTAGGAATATCATAAATTGAGACATTCCCCCAGATTTTCTCAATAATCCATTTTTCTAGAATGTGGCTAAAACATACCATGTAACTAAATAGAAAAGATAGAAAAAGCCAATACTATGCTATTTTTAGAAATCGAAAGGAAAATGAGAAACAATGAATTTAGTGAAATGCTGATGACCAGGGCTTGAGTCCTCGTTCTGACTCTTCCTGACTTTGGGACAATCACTTAAGCTCTTCAAAGGTCCACAATGCTTAGATTATGCAAATCTTTAACTTGATGCCTGGAATTATGTCAATTCCAAATAACTTAGTTAAATTGCGATGATGAACTAAGACAGTGCTTGTAAAGCCTCTTGCGCCCATCATATAGTAAGTGCTCAATAAATACTAGCTATCATTACCAATATCGTTGAAAATTTAATTACGATGTATAGGTTGGCTAAGAATATGCTAGTTCCTAGAAAAGCAGAGATTTGCAATGAAAAATGAAGCTGCAGAAGAAAATCTCTATCAAGTTTTGAAAGGGACATCTGTCCACTTTTGAAAAGCTTAAAGGTTCATGATGGGAGGTTTTTATCTCACCCGATTCCATACCAAAACATCTGTCTTTCCTTTTTCCTGGAAAGGAGATTATCAACAGCAGAATAGTTCATCCTTATCTGAAATGGCTAGAATTCTATTTTAACTCCTACAGGAGTGAAGAGGGAGAGGAAAAAGGAAAAGAAGGGGAAAAACAAAACGACTCCTTAAGGTAATTGGGAAAAAAGTTAGAAGAAAGAGAAAAGATGAAGAGAACACGAGGTTGCCAAGAATTGAGTGATTCTCTGGGGGAAAGAAGTTGTGAAAAGCAGGAGAAATAGTTGCCAATAGCTCTGCACACTATCTCCCCACCTCCCTAGTGGCAAGAAGGTTTCGGTGAAGCTCTGGGACAAGAGTGTGTGAAACACTGGTTGCATTTATAAGACTATAAGTCAGGACTGATGATTTGGGCGATGTCTAACAGAGTGGTTCTCAGCTGGGGGTGGGGGGAGGTGATCTTGGCAGTTGTCTGGAGACATTTGTCTGTTTGGCAGTTGTCTGGAGACATTTTTAATTGTCATGATTTCATGATTCTGGGAAGAAGGGAGAGAGGACAACAGATGAGGAGCGTTCCTGGCCTCTAGTCGGTAGACATCCCACAATGGACAGCCCAGCCCTTCACAACAAAGGATCATCGAGCCCAAAATGTCAATAGTGCTGAAGTTAGAAATCCTGACAAGTGTAATCAGTGTAATCTGAAAAAATTAGTTTTAGGATTGTGATTACAATAATGCTACTTTATTTTACTTTTTGAGAGAGAAAGAGTGCACCCAAGGCGGGGGGGGGGGGGGGGGGG
>NW_022589770.1:1051295-1092602 GCF_004348235.1 Phoca vitulina | reverse complement strand
GGGGGGGGAGCGGGGATGGGCAGAGGGAGAGAGAGAATCTTAAGCTGACTCCTGAGTGCAGAGCCCCACACCGGACTTGACACAGGGCTTGACAGGGGGCTTGATCTCAAGATCCTGCGATCATGATCTGAACCAAAACCAAGAATCAGATGCTTAACCGACTGAGCCACCCAGGCGCCCCTACAATAATGCCATTTTAAAAGGCTAGGGCTCAAAGTATCAGAATTGACAGAAAATGTAATCATTCTGCATTGTCTGACAATGTGAAGTTTGGATCCTCCCAGGTTTCAACCCCTTGGGTTCATCTTAACTCCAAAGTATGGCAAAATGTTATAAAAACAAGTTTCCCCCCAATATTCCTCTATCATTAGACACGCCAGTTCTGGAGCTGCTAGCTTTCCTGTGCTTGAATTCCAACCCTGCCTACACTAGCTGTGTAAGCCTGGCCAAGTCATTAACCTCTAAGCTTTGCTTGCTTCATCTGTGAAATGGAAGGAATGAGAAGAGAGCCCGCAGGAAGTTGTGAGAGATGAAGGAGCTAATCAGTGTAAAGTGTTTGGCCCAATACCTAGTAGGGCATTAGGGTTCCTTAAATACTAGCTATCATCCTTTCTATTCTTATAGTTGTTTCCTCACAGGAGACTTGGGTCTCTGTGCCCAATACCTTAGTAAGGACTTGACTGTTTCTTGGTTTCTCCTAAGGCTATAACTACATAGTCAGAGGGGGCAGGCCCAAGACAGGAAGCCTGACTCTCAACGCAGTGCTCTCTGCAGATGACTCTATGAATAAAAGTTCAGTCCATAATTTCAGAAATGTGGAACATGAGGCACTTTCACACGTGATGCGTCCCCTTCTCCTGCCCTCTCCCCTTCTGTGACCTTTCTGCAACAGAATCAGTAAAAGTTCCAGCCAAAAGGCTTTTCCCCCAATATAAAATAAGGAATTAAACTAAAACCACTGGTTTCCTCATTTGCATTAAAAAAAATACAGGTTTTGCAAATAATGAGCAAAAGTGGAATGTTAGATCACAGGCCTGATACGATAGTGGCGCGGATAATAGGAGGAGCAAAACTACACGGAGGCAGAGAATAATTTCTGCTGCTTAGGAGGCAGGAAAGATAAGCCAAGAAAGGTGCTAGAATGAAAGAAGTTATATAAAAAATTTTAAAACAGATTCAAAATGTGTTTTTTAAGAAAAATGGATGGGTCTTAAGTGGAAATGGAAATTCAACATAATATAAAATGTCACAGAAATAATGGACTAAGAGAGGACAGATGTTAAAACTTAAATTAAAAAGGTGTGGGTGAGGGAGAAAAGGAAAGCAAGAGGAAAATACAGACAGAAGGGGAGAAGGAGGCAGCATGGTGTGTTGGAAAGATGCTGAACCAGGCACTGGACCCCTGTGTTCTAGCTCTGTCCTGTGTGTCTTGCTCTGTGACCTTGACGAAATCCCTGAACTTCCCTGGGCCTCCATCCAAATGAGGGGTGGATTAGATGGGGTCTGCTCTGTCTGGAGGCACTCTGGGCCTTGTCCTGGTTAGTTGCAGGGGTGCAGAGCAGATCAGGGAGAGCTGGAATCTGGAGCTGAGCATGCCCACTTGAGGGGGGCAGCTAGGGGAAAGCAGGGTGGACAGGAAGTCCAGTTCCGGGGCAGAAGGAATGGGAGGGTGCAACAACAATGGTGAGCACTAGGGGGCAGAAGGTGCTATAGCAAAAGTGTTCCTCTGGGTGTTTCTACAACTACAGCAGGTGAAGCAGGCAGGTAGGAGGTTGGCATCGTAGAGATTGGCAGCCAGGCTCCAGCTTCTGGGTTTTGGTTTCGGGGCACGTTTCCACTCCCTCAGAGTGGCTCACTGGTGGGATAACTTGGAGCTCAGTGCTGATGACATGGAGGTACTGGGTACAGGGGAGGAAAATGGGGACCCAGCTAGAAGGAGTGGAGGATATGGTAGCCACCAAGTCACAGAAATGAGGATAAGAGTTTCTCCTATATAAGGGGAAGGGCAGGGCTGAAACTGTAGGGAAGACATAGCAAAGATCCAGGGCGCCAGATATGAAGATGTGGGTCAAGTTCTCTCAAGCTCTAATATGCATCCATTCATTCACTCAGTATAGGGTCGCTGTTAAATCTTGGGCTCTGAAGATATGCCGACTTGAGGTCAAGTCTCATGTCCTCCATCTCCCAGCTTGGTGACATTGGGCGAGTGACTTAACATTGCTAAAATTCAATTGTAAAACATGGCTGAAAGAATCTCTGAAGGTTGTTGTGAAGTATCTAAATGTGGGCTTGGCACCATCCCTAACACAGAGTATGCGTTTCATACATGTAAGCTATCATCATTTGTTCAGTCCCGATTTATGTAACCCTTACCAGCATGTGACTCTCAGCCAAGGGAGATGGAACAACTCTTTTGTTGCTATCTCAGAGCAATCTTGGTGGTAAATGACAACAACAGGTATATGTGAGACATGTGGGGGAGACACTGCACTGAGGAATGTGTAAAGCAGCTGGAGACACGCTAATGCATACAGTGCAGAATGATTCCAGGTTGAGGGTGGGAAAGAGGGTTGGGGAAGACGCAATAATGAATCAAATGTTAGCTGTACTGTTGCCAGGACTTCTGAGCCTGCAGCAAGACATGAGGGGGCCCGGCCGGCTCCATCCCAACATGCGTCACCCGGTTCTTTTGAACTTCCACCAAATGACCAAGGCAAAAATGGCTTGAAGGGCAGGAATCTGAGCTCCATTTGGATCTGTTTCTCTGAGTCCCATTTGCAGACTTATTCTTTACGGCTGCCCAAAAGTACATGAAGCGAGTTCTGAGGTTCCAAGTGGTTCCAGAACCTTCTGGAATTGCCCAGAGTCCCTCTCCCTCTCTCTCCCCCAACCCCCATGGCTTCCACTCATCAGTGAACATACAAGTAAAGTCTAACGTCAGGGCTATTTACCACTGCTGGCCCTCTTGGCAAGCTGACGCAGGGAAGGGAAAGGAGAGCACTCCTTAGAGCCTACTTGAGGTACTTTCCTCATGCATTTTGTTGTTTCATCCTCAAGACAAACGTGAGAATGAAGTCCACCAGCGGCAGATGAAGTATAGAGCTTTAATAAGTTTCTGTGGGTCACATGGTCTATGGGAGATAGAAGTTGAACACAGGCTTGTTTAACTCCCAAGATGATGCTTTTATGCTCTCCTAGAAAAGACATTTCTGCTAATAATAGACTTCCAGTTTTTAGGACATCCACTTTTTTTCAAGGTAGCGATGTCTAAAAGTAAAGCAGATTAACCTGTGTGTATGCATGTGAGTGTGAGGAGCATATGTGTGTGTGTGTGTGTGTGAGAGAGAGAGAGAGAGGTTTCTTCTTTTATGTATAAAGCAGCAGACCCTCCCCTCCCTTTTTCATTCCAGTGTAATCTATGCACATGCAAAATAATTACTTCTTCCTGTAGGAAGTGTCAGTCCTCCAAGCAAAGAAGAAAAGGCTACAGCATATGTTACCGACACATGTTTTTGCTAGTCTTGTCTCTGTTCCGCCTGCTGTGGCAATCAGCTTTTGCAAATACTGTCACTTACCAAATACAAAAAGCATGTGAATGCCCAGCCAATGGCCTGGGATAAACACAACCAGGCTTTCTGACTTGGAACATCCACCCAGAACAGAGGCTTTGTTTTAAAAGAACAAAACCAGCCTTGTATCATCAAAATCATTTGTGGGGAGAGAGGGGGCAGTTAGGATAGCGGGAAGACATGGCCCCAACCCAACAAACTGCTTCAGGGTCAGCCTCATACGTATGAAGGAAAATTGATAGTATCTGATAGTGAGTCTGAGGAATCCAGCCAAGCCAAAGATGGGTGGGGCTCAAAAACACTGCTGGAGAAGTTGGTATCTGGCCAACTAGCTAAGTAGCCAGTTGGGGGTCTGAGAAGCACATGCACAGAAGGGCTTTGAGCTCTGCCTCTTGGCAGGACGCCCACCCATCAAGTTCTTTCAGAGGGAGTGTTGGCAGTGGGCACTCCTAATCCCAGAAGCACTTGACAGGTAGGCCGGCTGCCGAGAGCCCCCCTGTTCCCCCTCAGGTGCCAGACTCTGCACTTTGGCCACAGCAGCTCCAAGCACGATGATCAGACAAAAGAGGGGAGTCTGGCACCTATGGTGGGGAGCCTGTCATCTTGTGGTGGGACATTTGTTGAGTGCTTCCTGGCCTGGGGAGTGTGACACCGAGGGGCACGCTGTCCCCGGTGAGCAGAGCATGGCAGGAGTTGGCTGGGGTCAGGAGGGCACAGCTCTGGACATCTCCAGCTTGCCACTGGTCCAATACTTGTCAGAGGGCAGCCTCTACACATATTTAAATAATAAACAGGGAAGAGATGGTGGGAATTTGCAGCATCGGCGAAAGGAAAAGAACAGTCTCATTTAAAGACAGTGTCCCAAGAGAAATCTGAACTAAGTTTGCCCCCCTGAGGAACTCTGGGATACTGAGAAGGCATCTGGGATTGCATTTGTACGGCACATTTGGGCCTTCTGGAAGAAATGCTAGAGAGGATTTTTGGAGCCTACAGTTAAATTCTACAATTCCTAGAACTAATATCCCTGAAGAAAGAGTGGAAACCCAAAGTGCCCTACCTTTGGGGACTGAGTCCTGGAGGAAACTACCCCTCTTCCGGGTAGGAGTGGGGTGGCTCGGACTTCCTTCTTGGGAATGAGGCCTTGTTGGGGAGGAACATGCTTATGTGACCTTCCAACACCCCTACTTCAGGAATGAGGAATATATGTGTTATGAACTGAATGTTTGTGTACCCCCAGAATTCACATGTTGAAACCTAATCCCAAAGTGGTGATATTAGGTAAGGTCTTTGGGAAGTGCTTAGGTCATGAGAATGAAGCCCTTACTACTGGGATTCGTGCCCTCGTAAGAAGGAGCCAGAGAGCTGGCTCACTTTGTTTCCACCCTGTTAGGATACCAGGAGAAGCAGGCGATCTACAACGCAGAAATAAGACCTCACTCAGAAACCATCCACACCAGCACCCTGATCTTGGACTTTCCGTCTCCAGAGCTGTGAGATATAAATTGTTGTTTAAGCCACCCAATCTATGGTGTAATTTGTTAGAGCAGCCCAAAATGATTAAGACAATATGCTAAGCCTTGCAGAAGGGCCTTTGGGGCCTAATGGGCTGCAGTTACAGGAAGGAAAACCTACCATCTCTGCTGTGCCAGGAGCAGGATTTGTGTGAGCAGGATCCTGAGCTGCCACAGACCTGCAGGGAGGGTGACGAGGAGCTGTGGGCTCATTTTACACGTTGAAGCAGGCTGTGCTCAGAGCTGTGAAGGCATCTCCCCCAAACCCCATCCCCTACCACCCAAATTCCCTTTGCTGGTTCACAGGAGACCAGGGGGTCCAGGAGGAAAAGTGTGGACTTAAGTCCTCCCTGGGTTCTTCAGAATGTTGCAGATTTTTCTCTCATCTAGCAAACTGATGATGAAAACTATGCAATGACCCAAAAGATCAAAAAGGGAAACTGATATGGAACTACAAAGTTAGCTCCAGAGAAATGCAAATTGCTATTTTCTACTACACAGTTAGAATTCTTCTAATTATCCTGTTTTATTTATTTGTCTGTGTCGGCCCTAATGCCACCATGCATACATCTCTTACTAACAAATTAGGCTTCCATAATATGTAGCCAAGCAGAAATCACCCCAGCAGTTCATACTCGGCTGTTGTTCGGCTAACACATGGCTTATGTAGGTGTCATCCCAGTATGCTGTGACCTCTTACAGAGGGCTTCTTGAGACTGGGACCATCTTTTCCATCCCTGCCTGATCAGCTTCTAGCACCATATCTGGTACAGAGCATGTGCTTGGTACATTTTTGTTGAATTGAATACAACTTCAGTTTAGTTGCTTTAAACCTTTCTCTCTATGGGTCATTCACTCATGCATTTGGCAGAAATTTATTGAGAACCTACTACGTGGTCGGCACCACGTCAGGCACTGGGTGTACAATGATAAAAGGGAGCTTCCAGCCTAGTCGTGAAGATAGACATATACCAAGTGATTACACTCCTCAACATATGATTATGAAAGAAGAGATTTCTCAGAAAACATGTAGCAAAGCGGGGTAGTAAGGTTTCTCTGAGGCAGTGACACTTAAGCTGAGATTGGAAGGCAGGGCAAAGATTAATGTGGTCATTTAAGTAAGACATAAAAAGAGAACACTTACCACTTACGTACTATTACTGTGTGCCACACACTGTTCTTGCTTTTATTCTCCAACAACACTGGGATGGAACTGCCATCATTATGCCTCATTATGCAGGTGAGAAAATCAAGGGGGTTAAATAAGAGGTTAAAAACTTGCCTGAGGTCCTACAGACAGTGAGTAATGGGGTTTGAACTTGGTAGGCTGGCTCTGGAGTCATGTTCCCCACACGTGGAGGAGGAGACCAGCTTGTGCAAAGGGCCTGTGCCTTAGCAAGCGATAAACAGCAGGTCTACTCACCCCCAGGCTGGACAGGCTCCTCGCAGCTGTCACATCAAGTCTTTTCCTGCACTGACAATTCCCTTTCCTAAGGAGAACTTTGGCCAGGGCAATGTCCTCCATCTTGTTTTATCTGTAAGGCACCTTTCATGATGGTAACAAAAAATATTTTTGGAGCCAAGGCACTGAGGCTGGTTGGTGCCCACCGTGTGGAGAGGCCAGAGGCAGTATCTCAGCAAGGAGACTTGTTGGCATCCATCTTCATACTGTCTAACTGCTTCCGGAAAAAGAGAGGAAAGGAAAGGAACAGGCTGACCCAGGCCGGTTTCCCTGTTGCATCTGAGACTGCGAGTCGCAGAGTAAGGAAGCACTTACTTAGGCAGACAGAGCAAAACTTCCACCAGAAGGGCAACACCAAGGGCTTTTTCATGGGCCCTTAAAATCGGTTGTCAACAGAAATGCAAATGGAGCCCGTCTTCGTCTTGAAGCCATATGTCCTCTGCAATAGGAACATTTTTTCCTGCTGAGAATGCTGTTCGGGGTTTACTTGGTGTGTACTGTATGGTAATCAAGGCGGGGCAGTAAGAGGGAAAAGCGAACGCCCGAAGAGCTACAACTGAACGTGGACGATCTTTACAGAGACAGAAAAGAATTCGCAAGCTGAGAAGCCACCTATCACCTGCCATGAGGGAGAAGGAAAGCTGCGTAGCGGTGGGCTTCACTCATCTCCCACCCCCAGGGAATCTCATTTGCTTTCCTTCTCACGTATCACCTTCCAGTTTTTTAAGGCAATGTTTTGCCTCTCCTTAAGTTAGTAGCTAGATGATAGTACTAGTCTATACATAAAGTAGGTAGGTTAGTTAGTAGCTAGATGACAGTACTAGTCTATACATAGAGCAGGTAGCTTAGTTAGTAGCTAGATGATAGTACTAGTCTATACATGAAGTAGGTAGGTTAGTTAGTAGCTAGATGACAGTACTAGTCTATACATAAAGTAGATAGGTTGGTAGTTAGGAATTAGGTTAAAGTAGATAAAATGGGAAGAGAACAGAGACAGGAGCAGTGTCATGTGGCACCTATGCTCGTCCCAGCTTGATCCTTGCAGCAGGAAAAACCCAGGATCTGGGTATAAACCTCAGGTCATTAATAATAACTACCATTTATTGAAACCAGGAACAATGCAAAGTGCTTTAAATAATTTGTTTAATAGAGTTCCCATAGTACTGTGAGGTTAGTTTTTATATTCTTGGAATGTCTAGCACAGTGCTTGGCACAGAATAGATGCTCAGTAAATATTTGTTGACTTTAAAACATTTTGCAGCATTACTAGGTTATCCCTTTTGAAGACACATCATTTGCTTGGCAAGTCAAACATGGAAGCAATATTATAGGAATTCACTTTTTTTTTTTTTTAAGATTTTATTTATTTATTTGACAGAGCAAGACAAAGCAAGAGAGGGAACACAAGCAGGGGGAGTGGGAGAGGGGGAAGCAGGCTTCCCACGGAGCAGGGAGCCCGACGTGGGGCTTGATCTCAGGACCCTGGGATCATGACCTGAGCCGAAGGCAGACGCTCTAACGACTAAGCCACCCAGGCGCCCCAGGCGTTCACCTTCTAACCACCTAAAGCACAGGAGAATACATGTATGTGATCAAATCTGTTGGTGAGATCTTGCCCCATGGGTGAGAAGGCTTTTCTACATTGGCTGGCATTGAAAAGGAGGAGCACAAGCCAATGATGGGTCAAAGGGGGCATTATTTAGAGAAATTGCTTCAGGTTTTATAGGCACACAGTGCTAGACTGAAAAATATTCTTCTTGGCAAATGAGTAACAAAGTAATTAAAGGAGTCAACATTCAAAACAGAGAAGTGAAAATCTAAAACAGGCAGTGAGACAAATAAAACATGAGTACAGCTTCAGCTGGGTGGGGAAATACCAATTAATAGAGCTATCTCTAAAAGAAAAAGATGGAATTCTCATATGTAATCCCTCTTAGTACTTTTTTATTTAACCAGGGATCTCAATATTTCTAATGTGAAAAAATTTTATAAATAGCAAAACCAAGGTTTAAAAATCCTCCCAGAATAATTTACGTTCACAATTTTTTTTCTGCCCATTCCTATTTTTAACTATTTGATGGGTGTTGGGTGGTTGCTGGGATCTTCTATCCCATTCGGAGGACAGGCATCATTGAAGAGCAACTCTAAGTGGCAAGGATTTCCCTGGGATTATCTAGCAATAGAGAAGATTTTAAGATGGACAGCTAACTCTATTTTCTTTCAGAGAATGAGGAAATAGTCGAAGCGGAAAAGTGACTATTTTCTATTTTGTGATGGTTATTCTTCCAGAACCATCACATCAATCAGTCAGCAACTATATGTTTGAATACCTATGAAAATGTTCATATAATTCATTGTGTCACACCTCACTGAGTGGGTACCTTAAGTCATTCAGTGACTCCAGTGAATTTTTTTCCCTTGGAGTATCTTACTGGCTCATAGTTTAGCAGCTACCAGTTTTTGGCAGTGTGTAGAAAGCCACAGACACGAAAATGGGTGACTCTACTTTAATTCACTTCTAAATATAATCTCTCTGTGTGTTTCTCTGTGTTTCTCTCTCTCTCTCTCTCTCTCACACACACACACACACACACACAGTCACTTATGTAGTTTCAATCATGGTCCGACTAGGAAAACAGAAGTCACACTAAGTATACAAGAGCACATTTACTCCAGATGACCAGTTACAAAGATAATGGAATATTTGAGTAGTCACATGGGGATCATGTTAGCAACCAAGAGATTGGCAACATCAGGAAACTGCTGCCATCCTAAACTAGAGGTATTAAAGGCGGTTTACCAGAGCCCAAAGGCAGAAATCACTGAGTGGAAGATAGAAATGCACTGCATCTGCTCAGGGAAAATCAGAGCAATGGAATAGACACAGCCACTTGGGAGATGGCCCCGGATGCAAAGAGAAGTGGAAAATCACCCAACTTCTTTCATTCTCTGCCCACAGCCTTACTGGTATGTCCCATTGGTCAAACTTAGCAGGAAACCAGCTGATAGGAGACACTGGGAAATACAGCTTTCAGGTATCAGTCACTCGGTAGAACTGAGCAGGGGAGGGAAGGGACATGGGACATACCTGGTATCAACAGGCCAAGAACTGACATAAGCATATGCCCACATACACACACACATACATAACTTATTTCCAACATCAGCATTGTCCCTCTCTGAATTTGAAGCTATGAAGCAATGTAAAATACATAAGGCCAGTCATTTGCAAGATAATTTACTCTCCAAGTCTACTTGACTTTATGATTCCAGGGAATCTTTTTTTAATCTGGTCAAGATGCAGCTTAGAAAAAGAAAGGGGAGAATAGAAACCAAATGCTTAATCATGTGTTAGGATCAATGTTCAATGCTTTTCAAGCATTATCTCACTTTATCTTCACATCAACCCCATAAGTTTATTATAGACTTTAAGGTTAAAGTTGTGTATCAACCGCAGTGCACAAGTGAAGAAACTCAAGGAAGTGAGTATATTATCCATGATAATACAAGTAAATATTGGGGCCTAGTTTTATATAGGTGGGTCTGACTTTAAATTTTTACTGACAGCATGCAGCCTAGGATGTAAGTGATACAAAGTTGAAGCCTATTCATTTGCTTTGCATTCTGCAGTTCATTATAATGAAACAGTGATTGAAAATAGGAGAAGAACAATTTGAACTAAAGAATAATAAAAGGATCTATGACTTTCAAATTACAGAGGAAAATGGAAAAAAATTCAATAACCAAAATAAGGGAAGAAAAGGAAAAAATTAATATGTAAAAGAAGAAAGATTAGAAAGCACATAGTAAGATAGTTGATTTAAGCCCAAATATATCACTAATTATATTAAATGTAAATGTACTAAGTGCACCAGCTAAAATGAAGATTATCAAACTGGCTAGAAACACAAAACTCAACAATATTTTGTTTACAAATAGTATATAGAAGACAGGACAGAAATAGTTTAAATGTAAGTGGAATGAAAAAGAGTATTTGGTTAGCTAATATTAACCAAAGTAATGATGTTAATATAAAGCAAAAAATATTATTAAATATAAAGAGGGACACTTCATAAAGTTTTAATCAATATTAAAGATCAGTCTAATTTTTTGTACATTTAACATAAAAACTTTAAAACATATAAAGGAAATTGACAGAAGTACAAGAAGAAACACAATAATCACACACTAGGACATTTACACATCAGAGAAACTGATAGAACAGACAACAAATTAGTATGGATAGACAAGATGCGAACAACATGATTAACAAACTGAATAACATGATTAACATACTTGACATAATAGATATATAGAGAATAATACTGTCAACAATTGCAACATACCCATCTTAGTGAAGCACACATTGAAACTTTACTAAAAGTTACCATATCCTGAGCCATAAATTAAGACAAAGGCACTCTACCTCTGTTACTATAGATTAATTTCTCTCTCTCTCCTCTTTCTTTCTCTTTTTAAAAAACAAGCAAACATTCCTCTTGTTTGCTTGTCTTGGTCTTTGTATTTCATTTTGGAGGATTTCTGAAATGTATGGTGATTTTTGCCTATTTGTTAATATTTAGGAGAGCTTGTTTTAAGCTATAAGTATAGGAAGAAGGGCTTTAATTATGCACTAGGGGACCCCTAATGTCACTGTCTGTGGTCTTTTCTCTGGGATGATTCAGTTTCACTGAGAAAAATACTAATCCTCTTTTCTCATGTGTAAACTCAGGATAACAATAGTTTCTAGGCCACAAGGCTATTGTAAGGATTAATGAGATAATCTATATCAAGTGCTTAAAATATTTCCTGGCACATTGAAATGTCCAATATATATTAGCTATTATTATTTGAAGTTTTCAACTACTCTCATAGTTTCTGTATCATTGATGAGATGTGTTGATGGTACCCAAATGTATATAACCAATCACTTTTTTAACATCTCCACATGGATGTATCTAGGCCAGACATAACATGTTCCTTCTCTTCTATCTCAGTAAATAATCATTCAATAAATCATTACTGTCTTAGTCGGTTCAGGCTGCCACAACAAAATACCATAGAATTGGATGGCTTAACCAACTAGAAATGTATTTTCCACAGTTTTGGAGGCTGGAAGTCTAAGATCAGGGTTCCAGTATGGTTGGGTTCTGGTAAGGATCCTTCTCACTGTTTCCTGATATGGTGGAGAGAGACTGAGCTCCAGTCCTTTTCTCTACTTATAAAGACACTCATCCCCTCATGGGCATCTCACGCTCATGACCTTATCTAAACCTAATTACCTCCTCAAAGCCCCACCTCCAGATACCATCACATTGGAGGTTAGGGCTTCAAGATATGAATTTAGGGGGATATTAAACATTAAGTCTATGAAGGAAAACTGACAGATGGAAACAGACAATAATCCCAGTACTAGGACATTTACACATCTGAGTGATCGATAGTACAGACAACAAATCAGTATGGATAGAGAAGATGTGAACAACATGATGAACACACTTGACATCACCTTTGCAATTGCTAAAACCAAAATCCCAACTTGCCCTTGAATCTTCCCCTTTATTAGTTTATGGCCTTTCTCCCCAACCAAAATGGATGCTATTAGACTACAAAGACATTTTTGGTCTTCTTTGGGGTCTGGAAAGTGTATGCCTGAAATGGCTGTGTCTAAACCAGCGTATACAATAAAATGAGGCATTAAAATAAAGAATAACTGCACTTTACAACCTTATAGCTGTAAAACCATATTCTTTAAAGGTTGGATTTTTTTCAAACTGTTTGATTTTCCTCTTTGCCCATTTTTTTGTGTTTTTGTTTTGTTTTGTTTTTCCTCGCTTCAATCCACCACTAATTACTTTCAGATAGAGCCCTCACTCTTCTCTATTTGGATGTTGTTGTATCTTCTTCTCTCTCCCTTATAACATTTGCTGATGAGGACTCTCTACCTGGCTCCCAATTTTATCCCTCGACTGCCATTTCCTGGGCTCCTGGGCATCATAAAATATCCTTGGATTCTCCACAGCAGACTGTTGAATTTGGAAAGGTAGACTTTCTTTCAGATATTTTTGGCTTTTCCTTTCAGACTGCACTGTTAGGCCTTTGGGGCTTCATGTTGTTTATTCTTGGAGACTTCCTGGAGCGTCAAAAATGGCTTAAAATGATTAGTACAACCGAGCTGTATTTCAATGAGATTTGCGTAAAAGAGTCAGAAACATATGGATTTCATCCTTCCTAACTACCTCTACTTTTTTAAAAGCAGGGTCTCAGCATTTGAGCTTCTCTGGATATAAAATGTTTGAAATTGAATGAGATAGGGCAAATAAGAGTGAGAGAGGCCTTCCCATTCCTGATGGCCATCTTGTCTCTTATATCATCCTAGTTAGTGATTATGCATTTGTTAATTTCTGCCCAACTTCTCTCTCTCTCTCCCCTCTAGGTTTTCCTTCCTTACTATAAGTCGCTATTAACCCCCTTCTCTCCTTCCATCCTTCTGTCCTAGAAATAACTACCTGTTGGCCACTGCCCTGCCCTACCTAAGCTCACATCTTGAGAGGTGTCAGAGGGATATAAAACCAAGGAATTCCAACACATTGTGAGAGTATCATGATAGAGAAGCATAAAAAGAACTTTGAGGGGAGAACAACTTTTGGGGGGCATTTTGTATTTTCCTACCTTTTGTTTGCATTATCACTTTCTTCACAGAAGTGCTCTCCATTGTATTTATTTATTTATTTTTTCTTTTGCCTCTGGTCTCCATTTCTGGTCTTTTTTCTCCCACCTGAGTTTTCTACAGCCACACTGGCTCTTTCCAATTCCCCATTGTAAAAATTCTTTATCTCCATCTGGTGCTGCATATGCATGAGGGGTTTGGTGCTTTCCTCTCCTAGACTCTTATCCATTGTCCTGAATGGAATCCTCACAGTTGGAGCCTTTTGCTGCTCTTAGGCTGCCTCAGTTTAGTGTAGGTCTCCAGAGAGCAGAGCTAGCTCCTGGTAGGGCATAAGCTGAGTGACTGCATTGAGATCTTCAATTGCACAGCACAGAGTATGTGGCCATGAGTAGACAAGACTGATGTAATTCTATCACAGTGTGGAAATAAAATGAAGTGTTGCGTTACGTGAGTAAATAGACACCCATAACAGATACAGTCCATGGGACAATCAACAAGTCTGATTAATATTACGACCCTCCCTCCCCCAATAATTGCATTAACTCAGCCCCCTTGCTGCCAATCATAAAATAGAAGTCAGGAAGCATTTCTCTAAGAAGTTTTTCTTTAAGCACCTCAACAAATTAGTGTCATTTCGTTCACCTTTACCACATTTGAAGCATTCTGCTAAAAGACAATGAAATATCAGTTATGAATATGTCCGGCAAGATAGGAGATCTTAGAGGGTCAGGAACGTTATAGATATGAACATAAGTTCAGGTGATCATTAAGCTCTTTTCCATCTATCTACACATTTCCTTGCTGCATCAAGCTCTTTCTCATCCCATAATGAACCAGCTAAGCATCTGTAGGTCAAGTATTCTTATGGGAGAGCTAAAGAGGAGATGCTACTTCTTCTGCAAATTGTCTATTATGGAATTCACAAAATTACAATTGAGGTAAAACTGAAGGAAACAAACTACATGGTACAAGAGAGGGGTTAAAGTACATTGTATTTGATTTGATTTTTAACACTTTACCTAGCCATCACTAATATACTGCTAATTATTTGCCAGGCACTATTCTGAGCATCTTACAGATATTAAAATAGGTAATTTTCATAACAATGCTTCAGTAGGGGCACTACTATTATCCATGATTTACAGATGAGAAAACTGAGACACAGCAAGATTAAGTGATCTGCACCTGCTCACACATTTTAAGGGGCAGAGCCAGGATTTAAACCTAGGCATCCCAGCTCCAGAGTCCATGTTGTACTCTGCTATACTGCTCTGCAATGGTAAAGATTGCAGATATATATCATAGTTAAAAGTTTAGAAATTGGCTGTAGTATTTAAATTCTAAAAGGAACCGGACATATGCTAGAAGCCATCTGCCTCACAAAGATCATCTGTAAAATGGGAATAGTACCTATCATATAGGAAATTATGATATTTAAATTAGTTAACATTTTTAGCAAAGAGCCTGGCATTTGATAATAGTATCCATTTTCTCAAGAAACAAAAGGCACACTGAATACTATGTATATATGCATTAATGAATGAATGGTTGACTGGCTGGATAGATGATTAAATAAGCAAATAAATAACCATATTTCCCAGATTCAAGGGGAGGGAAAAGACTCATCTATCAATGAGAGGAGTATCGAGGCCACACTGTTTGAGAAGGATGGGGGATGGGGGATGTTGTTGTGGCTGACTGCAGAATACTGTCTGCCAAACAAGGTTCTAGTTCCAGTTCTATGAGCAAACCAGTAGATCTCACTGTGTCTGGTCATCCCGGTTATATACTTTTTCTAATGAAGTAATTATGTAATAAGTAGTGGGCATTTTTTTGTTTTTGGCTCATTGCTACTCAAAAGTGTTCCTCATTTGGGAGAATTCCCTATTGAACATGTCTAAATGGAAATCAGATCCTTACCTTCCATTATTTTTTTTTTTAATATTTTATTTATTTGACAGAGAAAGCACAAGCAGGGGGAGCGGGAGAGGGAAAAGGACCCTGCGATCATGACCTGAGCTGAAGGCAGATGCTTAACCAACTGAGCCACCAAGGCACCCCCTTACCTTCCACTATTAAACCTGCTGACAATCCAAAGCTAGGGCACATGACCTGATCTCAGCTAATGCAACTGCTTTTGGTCTTTGAAGCTTGACTGGGTCACATTAAGACCTAGGGATAGATAGATATGGCCATATGACTTTGTTCTAGCAAAGGAATGCCCAGAAGTGAGTATATCTCCACGCACTTGAATGACCCGAATGAGCAAATGACCCTATATTTCCCTCTTATTTCTCCTTTTTCAAATAAAAAGGAAAAAAAGTCAAACCTTTCTCTACAGCATTAAATTCTCTATAAATCATTTTAAATTATTTGGAAAGAGACATTTCTTTTAGTTCTTCTTGCTTGGTGTTGGAAGAAATCTCTCTCCCTAGAGCATTGATTTCATTTTGAACCTACAATGGAGATTAAAGACATAATTTTTTAAAAATCCCTAGTAACTTTTTGTTCTCCGAATTGAACACTTGTTGACCTAAGTGTGTATGTGTATATACATCATATAGATTCACAAATATTGTATTAGAAGTGCAAGTCCATTATTACTATTCAATATGGAGGTTTTTTTTCATTTGAGAGGAATGGTAATTCATTTCATTTGTTTAATACATTACACTTTCAAAGCATGTTTTCATAATTCTCAAAACTGTCTGAGGTGGATATTATTAACCTCATTTTACATATGAGAAAACTGAGGCTCAAAGAGATTATTTTACTTCCCCAAGTTTAGGAAGATTGCAAGTATCAGAACCAGGACATGAAACCATATCATCTGATTACACTCCAGTAGCTTATCAAAATTATCACACATTATTTTCCATTGGACTTGGTGGTTATCCTTCAAAAGTCCTCATCTCGATAAACAAAAGCTTTAAAATCAGATCTAATAAAGGAGTTCAACATTTAACATTAAATTTACTGGTCAGAAAGTTCCTGGCTCACCACTAGAGATTTTTAAATGATGGAAAGAGAGCAGTTCACAGGTTGTGCTATTCTCTCTTTCAACCATAACTTTTCTCCTAGGTTTATAGTTATGGTTTGGCGTTAGAGTACAAAGCAGTAAAACTTAATTGAATAGAAGCCAGATCAAGGTCTTTTCAAGCTGGACATAATGTGAGTAACACAAATACAGATGAATCAACATTTAGAAAAAATTTCAGTTACAAAGACCCCAGGGAAATCATAACTCCTAATTTATAAAATCTTCCCACCATGAAGCATAGTTATTGTGACATACACAGGAATAGGCCCATAACTATTATTAATGGAAATGAAAACTATACCGTAAAACTCATATCTAGAGGCTCAAAGTGTACTTCTAATACAAACCTATGCCCTACCCCCCCCCCAAAAAAATACAACAACAACAAATATTTTCAGGTTGCTCAGATTTTCTCTACTTTAGCATGTAGGAAAAAATTACTCCCCCATGTAAAACCTCTTACTAAGTCACATTAAATAATTCAATTCAATAAATACATTAAATACAGTCTTCCCACCTAATTTCCATTGTCTTATAAGTTTGAAGCCCCCTTTTATTCTGATGGAATAATATCCATCATTCTGATACTTTGGGAATTTTTCAAAATGCTACTTTGATATTATATTTTGCCCCATGCTATTGTAGTTGCACACTCTTCTCCCTATTTCTGAGTCAGAGCTGTCCTACCCTGGAGGTAATGAGTGTGCTGACTGTGGATAGATATTTAGCCAAGACTATCCAGTTACTGTGGTAGGCTGAATAATGACCTCCTAAATATGTCCACTTCCTAATCCCTGGAACTTGTATATATATTTCCTTCAGAGGAAAAAGGGAGATTGCAGATGTGATTAAGTTAAAAGTTCTGAAATGAGATTGTTCTAGATTATTTTGGGGGCCCAATATATTCACAATATATGATAAGTAGAGGCAGGAGGACATCTAAGAGAAGATCAGCAAGGATATAAAGGACTTGAGCAATACTACAAACCAACCAGACCTACCAGACATATACAGAACACTCGATCCAACAATAGCTAAATACACATTTTTCTCACATGCAAATGGGATATTCTCCAGGATAGACCATAAAGCCACAAAAAAGTCTCCATAAATTTAAAAAGATTGAAACCATCCAAAGTATCTTTTCAAACTACAATGGAATACAACTAGAAATCAATAACATAGGAAAACTGGAAAATTCACAAATACGTGGAAATAAAACAATACTCTATTAAATGGACCAAAAAGGAAATCAAAAGGGAAATTAGAAAATACTTTGAGATGAATGAAAATGAAAATACAACATATGAAAACTTACAAAATGCAGCAAAAGCAGTGCTCACAGGGAAATTTATAGTTGTAAATTCCTACAATAAAAAGATCTCTCTCAAGTCAATAACCTAACTTCACACCTCAAAGAACTAGAAAAAGAAGAGCAAATTAAATCCAATGCTAGCAGAAGGAAGAACATAATGCAAATTAGAGCAGAGATAAGTGAAATAGATTCTAGAAAAAATAGAATCAATGAAATCAAAAGTTGGTTCTTTGAGAAGATCAACACATCTGACAAATCTTTAGCCAGACTAAGAAAAACAGAGAGAAGATGCAAAATAACTAAAATCAGAAATAAAAGTGGGGACATTATTATTGACCTTACAGAAATAAAAAGAATTGTAAGAGAATACCATAAATGATTGTTAAGCCAACAAATTTGATAACATAGATGAAATGGACAGGTTCCTAAAAACACACAAATTACCAAAATTAGTATTTCTATTTCATGACAAAATAGAAAACCTGAACAGATTTATAACAGGTAGAGATTAAATCAGTAATCAAAATCCACTCAACAAATGATAGTCCAGGACCAATGGCTTTACTGGTGAATTCTACCAAACATTTAAAGAATTAGCATTGATTCTTCTCAAAACCTTCCAAAAAAATAGAGGGAACACTTCCTAACTCGTTCTATGAGGCCAGTATTATCCTGTTACCAAAGCCAGACAAAGATATCACTAGAAAAGAAAATTATAGACCAACAATTTTTATGACCACAGGTACAAAAATCCTTAAAATATTAGCAAACCAAATTCAGCAACATATAAAAGAATTATAGTAAAAACCCAAGTGAGATTTATCCCAGGAATGCAAGGTTGGCTTCATACATGAAAATCAATTAATATAATATATCATTGTAGCATAATAAAGGACAAAACCCATGTGGTCATCTAATAGATGCAGAAAAAGCATTTGACAAATCCAACATGAATTCATGATTAAAATCTCTCAGCAAACCAGGAATAGAAGGGAATTGCCTCAACTTCATAAAGGACATTGATGAAAAATCTTCAGCTAACATCATATTTAATGGATAAAGACTGCAAGCTGTATACTAAAGAAATTAAAATTAACCAGATTGGAAAATAGAAGTAAAATCTTTATTTTCAAGTGACATGGTCCTATAAGTAGAAATTTTTGAAGAATGCACACACACACACACACACACACACACACTCCACAGAAGTCCTAGAACAACTTTAAGCAAGGTCACAGAATGCAAGGGCAATGTGCAAAACTCAGTTGTATTTCTATATACTGGCAACAAACAATCCAAAAGTAAATTTAAGAAAATAATTCAATCACAAAAAACAAAACAGAGTAAGATAGTTAGCTATAAATTTAACAAAAGTTCATTATTTGCACAATGAAAACTACAAAGCATTGCTGAAAGTAATCACAAAATATATCAATAAATGGAGAGTCATTTCATGTTCATCAATTAGAAGTTTCAAGAATCTTTTGTAGAAATTGACAAGATAATACTAAAATGTACATGGAAATGAAGGGACCTAGAATAGTCAAAACAATTTTGAAAAGGGAAAGATATCAAGACCATGTGGTATTTGTATAAAAATAGCCCTATGGATCCATGGAAGAGAATTAAATCCAGAAATAAACACTGACATTTATGGTCAATTGATTTTTTTTTAAGATTTTATTTATTTATTTGACAGAGAGAGAGACAGCGAGAGCAGGAACACAAGCAGGGGGAGTGGGAGAGGGAGAAGCAGGCTTCCCGCTGAGCAGGGAGCCCGATGCGGGGTTTGATCCCAGGACCCTGGGACCATGACCTGAGCCAAAAGCAGATGCATAATGACGGAGCCACCCAGGCGCCCCGGTCAATTGATTTTTTTTTTTTTTTGAAGATTTTATTTATT
This sequence comes from Phoca vitulina, assembly GCF_004348235.1. Lineage (NCBI taxonomy): Eukaryota > Metazoa > Chordata > Mammalia > Carnivora > Phocidae > Phoca > Phoca vitulina. The sequence goes on along the minus strand of NW_022589770.1, from coordinate 1,073,132 downwards.
TATTTGAGAGAGAGAGAGCAAATGAGCAAGAGAGCACAAGCAGGGGGAGTGACAGAGGGAGAGGGAGAAGAGAAGAAGACTCCCTGCTGAGCAGGGAGCCCGATGCGGGGCTCTATCCCAGGACTCGGACCTGACCTGAAGACAGACGCTTAACCAATTGAGCCACCCAGGCCCTCCTAGTCAATTGATTTTTTAATAAAGTCACCAAGACAACTCAATGAGGAAAAGGTAGTCTTGTCACAAAGACAAAGCACCATATACAAAAATTAATTCAAAATGTATCATAGATACCAATATAAGAGCTAAAAGTATAAAATATCTAGAAGAAAACATAGGAGAAACTCTTTATTACCTCTGGTTAGGCCAAGAGATCTCAGATATGATAGGAAAGGCAAAAGCCATAACAGAGAAAACTAATAAATTGGACTTCATCAAAATTAGAGCTTTTGTGCTTCAAAAGACACCATTAAGAAAATGAAGGGACAAGCCATAAAGTAGTTGAAAATATTTGCAAACCATGAAGGACTTGTATTCAGAACATATAAAGAACTCTTAATGCTCAATAAGAAAACAATCCAAATACAAAATAAGCAAAATGGCATATGAATGGCTGACAAGTACATTAAAAAGTGTTCAACATTTATGAGTCATCGGAGAAATGAAAACAGTAATTTGCTATTGCTATTGCCACTAGAGGGGCTAGAATTAAAAAGACAATATCAAGTGTTACTGAGTATGTGAAGGAACGATCTTCATAAATTGCTCGTGGAAATGAGTATCTAACTTTACAAAACAGTTTGCGGTTTTTTTAAAAGTTACATAAACTTACCAAAGAATTCAGCCAACAATTCCACTCTTAAGAATCTACCTGAGAAATGAAAACATATGCACAAAGACTTGAAAATTACTATAAGACTGGAAGCATTACCACAACAGGCCCAAACTGGAAGCAATCTGAGTGTCTATCAACCTGATAAGTAGATGAATAAATGTGGTATATTCATACTATAGAATATTATTCACAATCAAAAGGAATTAAATCATGATATATGTTAAAACATGGATTTAACCTCAAAAACATGGTAAATGAAAGAAACCAGATCCACAAGGATACACACTGTGTGATTCCATTTACATGAAATGTACAGAAGTGCACATTTATAGAGACAGAAAGTTCATCAATTGTTGCTGGGGCTGGAGGTGTGTGAGTGGAAATTGCAAATAGGCTTGAGGAGAAGTTGGGGGCGATGGAAAAGTTCAGTACAAAACAGATTGTACTGATGGTTGTAAAACTTTATAAATTTATTAAAAATCACTGAATTGTACACTTAACTTATGGCATATGAACTATATCCCAATAAAGTTTTTTTAAGTTGTTGGAGGAAAAAAAAGCCAGGAGGAAAAAAAAATTAAGATTAAGCTGTTCTTTAATCACATAGCCTGCTATGTTTACTTTTATCGTAGCACTTAATTGTACTTTTTCAAATCAGCTGTCTTCTTCTCTGACTTACACTCGCCATTGGAAATGTGAACAGAAGCATAACTGATAGATATGTTAACTGTTCTTTCCTGCTCAGGACATTATCCCACATTAGATCTTTCGGTGAAGTGTGTCTGTCTTGGCCAACTGACACCTCAAGCACCTGGTGCTGAAACCAGAGACAGAAACCAGGAAGAGCCAGGAGAGTAAAGAGAACAAAGGCCCACGATACACAATTCTGAGAAGCCGTGGTTCGCAGAACTGTTCAATGCACCCTAAGAACCCAGTGTGAGAACCCCGCTGTGATGACTCTTCGCCCTGCCAGCCAGCCCGGGGTGGGGAAGGGATAGATACTAACCTTGAGGAGAAAAGGAGGAAGTGAGGAGAGAGCACAGTATTGGCAAATAACCCTGTTCTACACGCTTTCTGTTATTCCAAAAAAATGGTATCCCATGGATGGGCCGCTAGAGGCATGTGAGGGCTGTTTGTCTTATAAGACAAACTGAAAACATTTGGTCCGTGGCCCTAAACCACTGAATCCTAGAAACTTAGTATCACATTTCATAAATTTGGGGAAAACCAGACAGGATTGGGCAGGGGTTTTATTGAGGAAAGACCTTTGCCAAACCAGATCGCAGGAGCTTCCTCTCTCCGCATGGGCTGGGAGCGTGGTGTCTAAAGCAGGCTTTACCCCCGCAGCCTCCGGACCAGACAAAGGGTCTTATCTGTGAATCAAAGTTTAACGGTGTGACAGGCTAGGACAGGTTCCCATCTCATCCATATTTTTCCCTGTAAAAGGCAGAGGAGACAATAAAATGCTGTTTCCCCATGTGTGCAGGTGGAGGTTTATGTGAGCTGAGCAGAGGAGGGAAGAGAAAAGGGGGAGCCATCTTCCAGGAAACTGACGTTTCTTAAGGGCCCCTACACCAAGCACTGTGCGCCAAGCACTGTTTTCTTTGATTTAGTCCTTCCAGCACCTTATGGGATGAGGATTTTACCTACATTACAGATCAGAAACTGAGGCTCAGAAATATGTCCTACCTGTCAAATAGGTAACATTATACATTAGATACAGGTAAGAACTTGCGGCTCCAAATTTGGAGGGACCAGTGTTACATATTTAGTAAATGGCACAGAGCCCGTATTTAAATTCGGGTCCCTGGGAGCCCTGAGCCCCTGTGCTGTTACACCACACTGTGTCCATTCAGGTTCGGGTGGTTTTAAAAAAGTGTTCGGCCTTTCAGCTTAGTCTCTCTGATTTCTTGTTTCTGGATGATAATAAGCCAGCCAAAAGTCCTCCTGGGAATTCTTTCCTCCCCTAGGGCCCAAAGAATAGAAAAACGCCACCGTGCCCTTGAAGTTTCCCTAACAATCCCAACTATAAAGGCTGGAGTCAATGCTGAGAGGATATTATTAACAAATGGCTTAAGCAAAATCTTCAGAGGGCTTGCAGCCACCCACACCATTTGTAAAATCTTAGGGAAGAAACCCGATCCAGAAAATGGTTGGCAACAACAAACCCCAGTATCAGACGTCTAAGAGGAGGAGGATCATTGCCTTTAGAGCACTTGTTTTATCATGGACAATAAAAGGGTTCCAGTTGATTCAACAAAAAATAACCAAAAACAAGGCTATTTTTAAAAAGGCATTTATAGGACTACGGCTTTCATTTCCTTTGCCTTTAGATCTTTAGCTTCACATTCTGAGTAGCAGATGCTGTCGTATAAGGAAGACCACCTGCTTTCCAGGGCATCTCTGCAACAAATAGATTTGAGAGAGAGAGAAGAAAGATCACAGGATAAAAAGGAGAGAATTAGAAATGGGGAAACGGGAAATTAAGAAGTTGGCTTAATCCATAGCTTCTGAATTATTCAACTGCTAAAAAGCTGACAGATTTCTTTTGACATTTGACTGTCTCACTCTGAGTTTCTATCCATATTCCACTTTTTAAGGACCTACTTTAAGAGAATTCTGTCCATCTGCACATATTTGTGACATATTTATCTTTCCTTGCAAAATGTAGACATAAAAAATTTATAGAACATAGGTATTAATTAAATGGTATTTTAGTTTTAGAAAAGTTGCTCAGCTTTAAAAGGACTCCCAGGGGTGAATCTTTGGGTAAAAGAAATCTTCTTTCAGAAATTAAAATAGCTCATACTCACCCCCCCCACCCCCGCCGCCACCCCATTACTTAGTACTTTCGAATTTCAAAGTTTCTAAAACTGTGTTAAACTCTTACTTGAGGCAACAGGTATGACTTGAGTTACTTGAAATTATAACCTCAAAGGCTCGGTCCCCACATGCCAAGGAAAATAAGACATTAAGGAAATTATTCATATAATTCCAACCAAGTTAGCACACTCACCTGAAACATACCAGTAATAAAAGTAATAACAGGAAAAGTCTACAGTTTGGAAGACTCAGGAAATAATTTGTTCTAGAAAGCTGTATTTTCCATATACTGAAATTTTTCCTTTCATTAGATACCCAAACATTGTTATTTTAAATTTTAACTGGTTTTAAGATCTTTCTCAAATATGTCAGACATTACTTTGCCTTCTTAACAGTGTTTATTTAGCTATAATTTATTCTATTAGTACTTTCAAAAAGGATTTCAGAGAACGATTAAACTTTATTCTACACATAATTTGAACTCTTTTTGATGTCCTGGGGTCTTCATATCAAACATCAGTGACATTATGAGGCTGTAACAAGGCAATGCCCTTGGAGAGATAAGCATACTAAATCATCTTATTCTATGGTGGTCATATCCTCCTGTGTTGTTTTAATTCTTATGTCTATTTTTTAATGTTGCTCTATCTCTTCCCTTGCTTCCAAGCAATTGCATTTTGTTCATGTGACAAGGCTACCTCTGATGGTCCCTTCCCTCTCACAAAGTATTACTGCTAATATTCCACAAGCGTGGAAACCAGATGACCCATTAGAATTAAAAGGTGTTAAGTAAGGGCTTAAGAGGTTGAAAGAAGCAGGTTGAAATAGGTTTCCCTGAATAGAGGTGACAGATGAAATGCAGAAGCCACAATATTTGAGATATGCTCAAAAAGTATTTGTCGATCTGAATTCAAATTTCACTGGACAGCCTGTATTTCTATTTGTTAAACTTGTCAACTCCAAGAGGCACGGCTGATCAAGAGCCTCCAGGCTGTTCAGTGCAGTGGTTAAGCGGAGTTGACCTGACCCCAACCAGATGGCTCTCAAAGAATTCTTTAATTCTAGACATTATGGCAGCAAAAATATTCATTGAACAGTGACTGAAATCACACACTCTGAAAAGAACCACACATTCTTCTATTTAGCTATGTATAAAAATGTCTCAATAAATGATAAAGATCACTCATTAGGGTGCTGGTATTGATCCTCATCTTCTTTTTGTGATGTACCACTCACTCTGCATGGCTAAAGGAAGAGACTGTGGGCTAGGCTGGATCTTTTTTTTTTTTCCCCCTAGATTTTGCTAATGTTCTTGTGCCTATGTTGTCTATGGTTGGGGATCCTTAGAACCTGAAACTGAAGAGTATTCTTAGTTCTGCTAATGGAACTATTTAAAGTGACTTCAATAAACCCGTCTTCAAATGTTGATTTTTCTGGATATTTAACTTCCTGGACCATACTCTGCAAACTGACCATTAGAATGTACATTTTTACCTGGGACAGCTTAACAAAGAAGCCAAGAATATATGGTAGGGAACTGATAGTCTCTTCAATAAATGGTGTTGGGAAAACTGGACTCTTCCCTTACACCATACATAAAAATTGACTCAAAATGGATTAAACATTTGAACATAAGACCTAAAACCATAAAACTCCTAGGAGAAAGCATAGGAGATAATCTCTTTGACGTTGGTCTTGGTAACGATGTTTCAGATTGGACACTCAAAGCAAAGGCAACATCACTAGCATCCCAGAGTTACCCACTCATCCCTTGCAGATCACAAACTTCTCTCTCCCTTTTAAAGTGAACATTATTCTGCTTTCTTTGGTAATAATTTCTTTTCTTTCCTTTATATTTTTACCACCTACATATGCATCCCTAAAGAATATAGTTCCATTGCCTTATTTTTTTTTACATTTCTAGAATGGGATTGTGCCGTATTCATCATTCTTTCCTTTTTTTCACTCAACAATATATTGTATTCACCCATGTTGTTCTGTGTAACTGAAGTTTTTTCATAATTCACTCTTTACATCTCTCTTCCAGTGGACTCTCACCATCATGTCCCTTCTCTTCACCATTATATTCCCATCACTTCTTAGAATGTGCTCAAAAAATAATTTTGTGTGTGTGAAAACCAAAACCATCTATGTCCACACTGCTTACGGTCCACATTAACAAAACTTTATTATACCAGTCTTACTCAATATTATTTCATTATTCCAGGAAAATCCTGCCCAGGAAGACAAAATTTGCAAATAATTTTATTTTTCATTTCAGAAACTTCCTTTAAAAATCATTTAAATAAACATTAAACTCTCCAGTTCTTCAATAGATAGCATCAAACAACTGAAACAACTGTTCGTCCTCCAAGATTCTTTGAGCACTCGCCTCTATTGGCCCTGCCTTGTTGTATCCACCAGTGCTAGACTATTATATCACACTTCTCACCTAGCCTTAGTCATCTGTCCACATTGAATGACTTGCCTTAAACCAGACTCCAAAACTCCATGAATATCCTGATTTTGTCCTCTGCTATAGATGCACTCAAATTCTGTCAAGATAGTGAGTGGCAATTACACAAGTATTTGCTCTGTAACTATTACCCTTGCCATGGTAAAAATGAACTCAGCTTTGTATTGTTAACAGGTCCTTTTGATGATATTTTCAGGAGGCCATCACTGTACATTTGATTGAGTTTGTAAATGAACCAAAGAAACCACAGGCAGCATATTCAGGTTAGAGAGTCAGTGTGCTTTGGCACCACACAGCATTCCTGCTAACTGCTAAAGCATCCAGTACTTTGCAAAGAATAACAGAGAGGTGAAGCTTTTCATGGAAATGAAATTATAAAGGCCTGATACTTAAAGATTCTACTTTATGCAGAAGCATTAGGAAAGTCTAAGGATAGATCCTCAGAACAAGATACTAATGATTCTCCATAACTCTCTAAGGACTTACAAATAGAACTTCAAAACAGGACTGCTTAGCCCACACTTATGCTTTCTAAGAAAAAGTAGAGAGCATAATCTAGGATGTCTGGACAAATATGCTTCATGGCCAACAAACTTACTAATGCCTCAAACACGCTGACCCTGAGAAATTGGAGTTCTGCTCATTAGAAGAATGAAGGGTCCAGAGTTTCTAAGAATCATTACCACCATCACTGATGTCTCACCCTCAGCTCAAAGGGTCATCTCAGGATGAAACAACAATGTACTGGATGAGACCTTTGGGAACCTTAGAATGGAGTTTTATGCGCATGAGATGGACATCCATATCCTAATCCTCAGAATCTGTGAATGTTACTTTATATGGCCAAAGGGACTTCGAAGATATGATTGTTAGGGACTGAGATGGGAAGATTATCCTTATCCTGGATTATCTAGTTGGCCTGATGGAATCACAATAATCCCTATAAGAGAGACACAGGAGGAGTCGGAGTCAGAGGAGAAGGTGATGGATGACAGAAGCAGAGATTGGAATGATGGTCTTCGAAGATGGTCTTTGAAGATGGAGGGAGGGGCCGTAAACCAAAGAAGGCAAAAAGCTGAAGAAGGCAGGGAAACAAATTCTTTCCTCAGAGCTTTCACCTTAGCCCAGTGAAACGGATTTTGGGCTTCTGATTTCCAGAACTGTAAGAATAAAGGTGTTGTGGTGGAAGTCACTAAGTTGGTGGCAATTTGTTACAGCAGCCATAGGAAACTAATACAAACAGATATTATACATGGTCCCACAAACTAAATTAAGACACTGTATTCCTTTTGGATCGTTATTTAACAAATTATCACAAATGTGATAGCTTAAAACAACACACATTTTATTATCTTGGTTTTCATAGATCAGTTCAAGCATGACTTAGCTGGGTCCTCTGTTCAGGATCTCACAAAGCTGCAATCAAGGCATTGGCTAAGGCTGGGGGTCTCTTCTGTGGCTTGGGGTCCTCTTCCAGGCTCATGCGGTTGTTGGCAGAATTCATTTTCTTGCAGCTCTAGAACTCATGGTGTCTTGGAGAGAGTCTCTGTTTCTTCAATATCTGACCTCTACACCCTCTTATAAAGGGCTCATCTGATTAAGTTGGGCTCACTCAGGATAATCTCTTTTTTTGATTAATTCAAAAGTCAACTGACTTGGGATCTTAATTAATCTTCAAAATCTTTTCACCTTTGCCATGTAACATAACCTAACCTTGGGAGTGATATCCCATTCTTTTCTCAGATCCTGCCCACACTCAAGGGGAGGAGATTACACAGGGTGTGTACATCAGGTAGTGGGGGTATCGGGGGCTGTCTTAGAATTCAGCCTCCTGCAGACACATAAAATGTCATTTATCGTATGCAATGTGCTATTTTAACATGGTTAGTGGATGTTAATATATATATATATTTAAGTTCCATAAATTTAGCTAAAATTCTCATTCACTATTTCTATTTTTTCCATAAAACCTTAGGTTCCTAAGCTAAAAATTCTCATATTTCTAGGATTTACAGAAAATCTAACCCTGGCAATAGAGGAAGTTACTTTTCTAGATACAAATATATGTTCAGTGTGTATGTAAATATACATAATCCTAAAAAAAATTTAAATATATATATCCTTATGCTGGAAGTTATTCTGTTTTATTGATTAGGAATCTTGGTCAGTGAAAAACAAATTGAGTGGTGTAGAATTATGAAACAAAGGAGTCAGTGGAGGCCTGGGATCAAAATCCAGGTCTGGACAATTCTTGTTCAAAGTTCTACCCACTGTACCATAATATAATCAGTGTTTGCATCTCAGAAAACACATTATGAGCTCGATATTAGAATTCATATTTATATGCTATTGGTGGCAATAATTTCCAGCAGGACAGTATAATACAAGTCCTCACAAATGCTGGCATTTTCCCTTCACACCCCTAGGGAAGCTTTAATCTTCCAATATTCTCAATTAAGCACTAATCCTGTGTTCTTTATTGCCTTGTGTGTGTGTTTAAGAAATTGACATGGCCTCATTGCTCAATGCACACATACTATTTATAAGGTGTCCTTGCCACTTTATCATGGAGTCCAATAATTTATTATTCATTTTTTTAGGACAATTAATGGTTTTGTTGGCAATCATTTTACAGCTACAATTTGGCAGTCCTGATTAAGTCATGTCCAGTGACCAAATGAAAATAATCAGAAAGAAATAGAGAGAGAGAGGAAGGAAGAAAATTCGTATCTTTATTTTGTATCCCCTTCATTCAGAGCTTTTTCTTAGAAGCCATGGGTCAGTATAGATCAAGTTTTATATTCAATAAGCTGACCCTTTAGTCCCAGAAGGGATCTAGTAGGTTTAGAATTTTCTCTAACATTCCACACTGCAAAGAATGCTTCTGTTTTTTTTCTTCTTATTCGCTTTCTCATGGAAATCAGAATTTCTAATGCAGTGGACACAACTCTAGGACAGAAGCTCGGGGTTGTGGCTTCCAGTTCCAACTCTGCCTCTAACAAGTTCTGTGATTTTAGCAAATAACTCAAGGCCTTGGTTTTCCACCTAAGAAATAACAGAAGACTTCTAAGCTCCATCCAGCTCTAAAATTCTATGAATTCTCTATTGAACTAAATCCAAATGAAATTCAGTATCTTTATTACAAAACATTATTTTGTGTCACTACTTTGGTATTACTACTTTTATTGCTTTTTAATAGCTTGGAAACAACTCAGATTCACTATAACAGCAAAGTAGAAATGAAACAGGGAGCAGAAATCATGATAAAACTGTCATCTAATGAGCACTTCATATGTGCCTGGCACCATGCTAAATGCTTTCCACATTCTATTTGATCCTCAGGACAATGTTCTAATAGGATGATTACCTCCACTTTACAGATGAGGAACTGGAGGCTTAGGATGGTTAGGTGTCATTCCCAAGGTTGCTTTGCTAAGCCAGTCAGCCGCAGAGCTCAAGTCCACCACTGGACTCCAGAGACTGTGCTTTTAGTTTTTCCCATCACTACCTGCCCTGTCACTTGTGCAATGGTCAATCAAGCCCAACATTGCCCCACTGGGGGATAACCCAGATAGGCAGCATACCCTCTGCTTCCCATTCTCCCTTCCATACCCTCTTTGGATGACATGGGGTAGAGGTCGAATGGCTTGGAGGTGTGGGGTCATTCCTTTCTGCTTTCAAATATTCCACTTCTCAGGGTCTCTGCTGGTCTCATCAGCTTTAAGAATCAGGGGAGTTAAAAGGCAGAGCTCCCTCTAGCAAATCTGGAAGACCACCTGCATTTCTGCATCCCAAATGACTCCTCTTTACCGATGTGGAAGTGCCGGCAGAAATTGACCTCTATTTTTCCCAGTCTTAAATTATTGTAAAGTGAATACAGGACACATCAAAATTTAAGACTGATCAAAAGGGTAAAAGTAAAAAAGTTAGAGTCCCCTAGAATTTAATAGTGGAATGACCATTAGAAATCAGTTTTATTTCCTACATGATAAGAAATGATTTAATGAGTTTGTACAAGTCACTCAGCTACTCAGCGTGGTAGGAACAGAATTGACACCCTGTTTCTTGACTCTCTTGGTTTGCTGCTGTACTTACCATGGGGAGTTCTGATTTAAAAAGAACACAAGACACATCTCTTTAAGATTTGAAAAGAACACAAGACTTGTAAGCTCCATCCAGCTCTAAAATTCTGTGAATTCTCTATTGAACTAAATCCAAATGAAATTCAGTATCTTTATTAGAGGAGAGTGCCCTGTAAGGACCAGGACAGAGACTGAAGGGGCCAGACTTTGCAACTGCAAACCAAAGAATGCCAAAGAGTGCCAGTCAGTCACCAGAAGCTAGGGTGAGGCAAGGAAGGATTCTCCCTACAGCCTCAAAGTTCCTGCTGACACCTTGATTTTGGACTTGTAGCCTCCATAGCTGTAAGAAAATAAGTTTCTTTTGTTGTAAACCACCCAGTTTGTTTTGACAGCCCTGGGAAATTAATATACTTGTTGATTTAAAGTAATAATTATTGCTGCCTGTTGGGTATAATTTGTGATGGATGTGGCAGGACGACAGAGCAGAGTATTATGAAAGCATGGGCATTGAGAATAAAACGCCCTGAGTTCAAAAAATGGAAAACACAAGCTATGCAACTACCTTCCCAAGTGTAAACATGCTTGGCAGTTGTTGGGGTTGTTGGGGTTTTGTTGTTGTTGTTGTTGTTTTTTACATAAGCCTTCCTGCAATTCCTGTATAAACATACATATGCTTCTTCTTTTAACACAAGTGGGATTATCCTATTCTGTTTTGCCACTTGTTTTTTCCACTTACCATGGACATATTGCACATTGGCCACAAAAAGATTTGCCTCATCTTTTGATGGCTACAATATTTTCATTGTAGGACTCTACACAATTTATGCAACCATTCTCTGTAGAAGGACCTTTTGTTTGTTTCTGGTGTTTTGCTATTTTAAATACTGGTACAATGACATCAATGTACATATATCTGTGTGTATTTGGCAAATATACCTATGGGATAAATTCTTAGAAATAGAACCTGTAGGGCAAAGAGCATGTGTTACCCAATCACCTTCCCAAAGGACTGCACCCCGTTTTAACCTCTCAGGTTTCGAGAGGACCCATTTCCCCACGCCACTGGCCACACCAGGTACATACAGTCAAACAACTTTAATCGATACTGGACAATATTTTTCATATTCAGATGTTATTGGGTGTGGGTGGAGAGAGAAACTTTCTATCCTGGAAATTATGACCCAACCTCAAAAATTCTAACTAATGTTATTTTTCTCCTCTAAGGGAAAATATCCTTCCCAGATAGATTATGTTGTAGCATTGTTCCCTGAACCCTGCCACATCCGGTCGGTTAATCCCAGCCATCCCTCACCACCATTCAGGGGATTCTCACCATGACCTGAAAAATATTTTGACTTTCCAAATCCTGGGTTGAGGACTTGAGTGAATTTCATGCTGCTCCATTAATCTTAGGTCAGATAAATTTGTCTGTAGCGCATTGTACCTGAGGTCTCTTTTCCAGTTGACTCAGATTTTATGTGGTGATTGTTTGACATTGATTGACAACATTCCAGAAAATCAAGAGACAAACGTGATACCCTCAACCAGAGGGCCTGCCCGAGCCGGCTGCTCTATTTATTTGGGATAGCTTGCCTCTTATTAACCCTGGTTCTGTATTTGTGCACATTGGCTTCTCAGCACCTGGCAGATCCAGGTCCTGAAACCTCCTTTTCTGGCTAATTCCTCTTTTCCAGGAGAGTCACCTGCAGAGAGTATGTTGAGGGACCCCCACAACCTCCGTCTTTATCCCAGTTTATCCCCATGTCTGCCTGCAGACCTCTGTGCCAGACGCCCGGAAGCAGCAGACTTGCTGTTCCGCAAGCCACCATTCTCCTGGCACCCTCGCCAGCGAGGGGCTGCGGCCCCTCATGCCACCCGCTCCCCGGGCTCCGCGGTGGCGTCTCTCTGCGTGACTGCTCCAGGGCACCATCACCAGCTGGCTGCCTGTCAGCAGTGTGAGATGTAAATGTCCCTGTGCTTCCAGCCCTCCTCTGCCTGGTTCTTGACATTTTGCTGTAATCTGGAAAAGGGAGCTAGGAGATACTTTGAATTCCCCACCTCTAGTCCCCACGGCGGGGGCAGGGAGGGCAGGGCTGCAGCCTGTCTCCTGGAGTGGATCTGAAATTCTTTCTCAAAACAAATTCAGTAAAAAAGAAAAGAAAAAAAAAAAAAAAAGAACAATAACAACCAAAAACAAATTAAGAGCTGAGCACATTCCATTATTCTCCTTCCAAAAAAGCCACCAAAAATAAGGTCTTTGATCCAAACGGTATCTCTCCCTCCTGCATTATTATGTGTCTTCGTAGAGAAACAGGAGGGCAAGTGTGCCCTTCCTCGGCACGACTTCCCTGATTTCGAGGGTGCTGGAAATGTACATATGTCAGTGATGTACTAGCTCTGGGGATACTAAGCATAGCCTTTTGTAGATCTCACTCGGACAGGAAATGATTAAGTCATGGATTTGAACTTCTGAAATTTCTGTCTCATAGTTACAGTGGAGTCATGGATATTTTCACCTCTGGATTGCCTCAAACCTTCCCTTCCCACGGGTCTCTGTGCTATCAGAGCTCACACCGTCAGGTGGAAGGCATAATGAAGTACAATGCCCACAGCTTTCATTTTCATAAGCTTCTCAGCCTAGACTATAACAGTATTAAGTAATATCTTAATTACACTTATAGTACAAAATCAAAAGTAATATATCCTATATGTCCTATCCACACAGCACCTCATCCCGTTATAGTGCTCTTTGGGGCTTCAGGGAAGGCTACCTTCATCTCCCGTTCCCCCTTCCCAGAAGCTCTGCACGAAGGGAGGAAATGGCAGACACCGTCCTTTGTATACCCCAGCCCGAGTCTGGGCAGGATCTGGGCAGAGAACTACAGAAAGATATAAAGAAGTGAGAAATGAGGCAGAGGGCCCCAAACCAGATGGGGCTAAAACGTGGAAGCAGAAGGAATCATGGAGAAGGATTTTGATCCCAGCAATGTGACCTGATTACCGCACCTTCTCACATGCTGTATTAGAGATGCATTAGCAGCTGAATTGCCATTCACTTGAGTCTGCCGGTGTCTGGAAATCATTTTAAATACCATTTAGTAGCATTTAGATTATTTTATGATAACGCAGTACCCATTGAAAGGATTATTAAGCTCGTATTTGCAGTGGCCTGGGAAAAAAAATAGTAAAACTTATCTCTTCAAAAGATGACTCCCACAATTGCCCCTTCAGCAATTATTCATTTAGGAGCCTCTCTGCCTACATTAGAACCTGAGATAAATTGGCATATGCTAATTCGGGGCTCTGCTGTGGGTTTCTCCTTTAGGAGTTCAGGCTCTCATTACCTACCAGTTGATGCACAGGATCCTGGACTCCATTTCCTCCACTTTGGTGTCGCTGTTATAGTGTTTGCTCTGAGCCAAAGTAATTTCTTTTCCTTTCCATATACCTGTTGCTCCTCTAATAATGGGTTTCTAGGGCAATATTGCAAATAATAAGCCAATGGTCAGAGCTCGCGCGCTTGCCTCCAAAAATAATACCTCATTAGGCAGCAGATCTCAGCTTTTCACCATGGAACAGGGAGATTTTAAAGTTAAACCTGGTGAGCTTCTCAGCAAGCACCTGAAAGGTGAAACAGGTTAGTGGTGGACTACAGTGATACGGCTTGGTTTGGGAGAGCCAACGTTGTACATCTCTTCCCAAACCCAGGTTCAGTGACTTGCTGTCAGGCAGGTAGCCTATAATTGGCCATGGATATTGGGAAACACTACAGATCAGAATTTTCTTCCTCCCTCCCGTCCTCTGTCTCTGCCTTTTCTGTTTTTCAGAGAGCTGATGATTAAGCATTTGCCACACTCCCCCACCTCATTGGACGCTCAGAATGAAATGGTTCCCCAGACACAGCTGGGTGGAAACCAAGACTCATTCATTGCTGGTGGCTCACCATGAAAGTGGACTGGTCTGTTCCCTGAGTAGCACCACCTCTGACACCAGGCTCACTATTTCTACCCAATTCATTCAATCCAATACCTACAACTCCAGCTTCTCGCATATTCCCTTGGATTGTAACCAAGAAACTTCTGGAGTGAAAGCACCATGAGCCTGATCATACTTGGTTTTGAAAGGGAAAATCCTTCTTCTTTTCAGTAATTTAGTTTGAGGTTGGGTGGATAGTTTAGGGTTTCGCTGGCTTCGGGAGAATGGGAAAGGATCGCTTCTGTTATTACATCTATTGTTTTCCTAAAACACTGGAAGCCAGACGAGTCCCAATGTCTGTTTTTAATTCCTTTAGCTTAAGGCTTTAATTATTATCGAATCAAAATTTCATTATTTAAACTCTTATTATATTCTATGTGAAAGAGAAAGATTTTCATGGGGGATGAAAGATACAGAGGAAAGAGGGTTCACGAGAATGGAGCTCCCAAATCAAAATGTTCTCACTTTATTATTATTTCTAGAACTAGCCTAGACTATAACAGTATTGTTTAAGTAATATCTTAATTACAAAAGCCCATTGTTCAAAAATACAAAGCGCAAAGTACAAAATCAAAAGTAATCTATCCACACAGCACCTCATCCCACCGTTCATAGGTAATACTGGCAAAATTTTATAGTGTACCTTTCCAATTTAAAATAGTATATTTGAGTGCTAAACATACTATTGCATTTGATTATTAAATATTCATCATATACTCACAATAGTTTCAATTTCTTTTCCAAATATGCTTTTACTCAGACATACAGACATCAAACAATGCTCATGAATATTAAAAACCTGGCCAGTTTGCCGCATTAATTACAAAAACCTGTGGTTTTGCTGCTTTCCCCTTGGAATATTTTTCCAACTTAACCTGAATACACTAGAGAAAATGCAGAGGAAGTGAGAATCCAGAAGCCGGCTCAGCTATAAGGGCAGGATTTTCTGCCCCCAAAAGATATGTGATCCCAGAAGGGGGCAACCAGCAGAGGAAGGGACCCTTTGGTAGAGTCAAATGCATTAAAAAAAAAAAAAAATCTCACAAAATGCTCATAATGGCAGCCCTCTGCTGTCTCCTCTCCAACATATCAAGGGCCCGGATTTCCTGGCTCGAGTCCTCAACTACAAAGCCCTGGGTCATTTCTGGGACCACGTGGCCCATAGTGCCGGGGCATCTGCTTCAGGGCCTGTCACCTCTGCTCCCCAGGGCTTTGAAGCTTGAGATTCACGTGCAATTCACAAGGAGCCCCCAGCCTCCCAGCCACGTTTGCGTTTGCCTGTTTCTGATTCCCACCACCACGGAGGAGGTGAATCCTTACGCTATTAAAATGGACTTTGCCGCAGGCACTCTTTTAGCTCAGGCCTCGGAACAGTTTCCTTGTCAGGAGAAGTGGGTTGTGCCCAAGTGCCTTGGTACAGGCTTCTCTGTGGCTGGAGGGTCTCCCCTCCTTGGTATTGTTTCCATTGTTAACCGTGTCAGTCTTATCTGGGCAGTGAGCCGTCTATTTCCAGGCCTCTCGCCTTTGCTCTTCCACTAACCCTTCCTGTTTTGTGCATCGCTCAGCTTCCTGGAGCCCCGCAGCTCCTAAAGCCTGGGCAGCCCTGACCTATTTGAGAAACGTATTAAGTTAATTTTTCGGCTCAGGCCCGGGAGCGCCTCATCTCAGAGCATCATGGAGCAGCTGGGAAGACACTCACAGGGGGTGTGGTTAATGTGCGGGAGCCTAGTCTTGAGCATCCTTGCCCTTGCAGGAGGTTATTTGAATACTTATGCACCCCGCCTCCCTCCCCCCCCCCCCCCCCCCCCCCCCCCCCCACATACTTCCACTATATGCTCTTTTCTAGAATGATGATGCAAGGGAATGGCCACCTTCCTGAATAAAATACAGCTCAAATCCTCCAAGGGTGGTGGTGAAGTTTAAATTTCCCACAATGGGAAATGATAGCTGGACCGTGTATGTCTGGCTGTTATATGGATTTGGGGCGGATCTTCACTGCCTCTCTGCTTCCCCACCATGCTAGTCTAAGGATTAGAGGTTAGAGAGGCCCTGGTTCATTCATTCAATAAATATTTATCGAGCACCTATTGTATACAAGACATTGTTCTAAAAGCTAGTGATATCGAAGAAGGTTCTTGATCCTCTCCAGCTTCCCTATAATACAACTGGAACAAGGATGGAATGTTTACTTAAGAATAGATGTTAATAACGGGACATAAATAGAGAGAACCCAAGAAATTGAAATTATCTGGTTTACAAGATACACTTGATCTCTGGGGTTCATATATCAGGCCACATGTGAAATCTCAGCCTCGATATTAGACTCACCACTCAGGAAATCATTTACATAAATCTACTACCCTCAAAGCATAGACCCCACTGCTCAAGTCTCAAAGAGAGATAATATTTCCTCTTCCTGTAGCTTAAAGCCTGTCTTGTTCTGCAGGAGGCAAAACGGATATAAAATCATCATGTGTTTTTTGGATGCTCTGTAGCCTGCCTTTCTCCCTTTCCTACTTGATCTAAGAAAGATTTTATTTACCATTTCTAGTATTTTTCTTTCAACTTCTACTTGTATTTGTATGCCTGTTTTTATTGTGTTTATTTTAATAGATAATATATTTGGTTCATAAAGGTTTAGGGCAGTAGTTCCTTGCTTGTGGAATGAAACCATGGCCAATAAAAACAGCTGTCTTTGTTCTGTTTAATGATTTCTGATGTGAATTATACTTCCATAACATTCAGATTCTCGTTTCCTTTATATTTTCAGATTTTTAAATACATTTATGCATCCTTTTCTTTTTATCTCTTTTGAGTCACTTTTTTTTAGATAGGTCTCCTTGAAATAGTATGTGAATGAATTTTGTTTTTTGATCTCCATGAAATATTTGTCTTTTAGCAGGGAGAATGATGTATTTACCAAAAATATGTAAGACATCTTGAGTTACAAACTGTATCTTTCAAAATTTCAATTGCCCCATTATATTCTCACATTTAGTATGACAGAGACAAGCTGAATTTTTTGTTCTTCCTTTGTAGAAATTCTTTTTTAGTTTGGATGCTTAGGGAGCAATGCTTCTAAAAGTGTGGTCTGTGGACACACGAGGGTCCCTGAGGCCCTTCAGGGAGTCCATGAGGTCAAAACATTTTTCCTAATTTTACTAACATACTATTTTCTTTCCCAGTGTTGACATTTGCACTAGGAGTACAAAAGCAGTGAAGCCTTAGCAAGAATCAAGGCTGTGGCAGCAAATTGCACTATTAGTCCCTGGATATTCTAGTCACTGATAAGGAGAGGAACTCATAAGTCACTTCTGCAGCACATCTAAGTATGATGACTATCTTGAGGGGGAAAAAAACCACTTGGGCAATTGAGTTGCAAACTGAAGTAGTCACATTTTTTATAGAGCACTCCTTTTTACTTGAAAGAACAACTAAAAAACTATGGTAACTCAACCTTAAGTATTTGTCAGACCTTTTTTTTAATGGACTGAGACCATCACTTCGAGGAAAAGTATTTGCTGTCACGGATAATATTTAAGCTTCCCAGCAAAAATTAGAGTTCTGGACAACTTTGAACCACCACTGTGAGCTTGTCAACTTTGCAACACTTTAAGCTTTTCTGATGATATCAACTGGTGATATCAATAAATGTGATCTTTAAAAATTGTATGATGAAATGTGTCCACATTTGGAAGATCTTCATAACTCAAGGAAACCATATACTTCCAAATGACCAATGAATGATGTCATAATATATGGGCAAAGATCCATTTAAAGTGTAAGATAGACCAATGGATTTTGCTATTACTGAGCGTGAAAGTTATTTAATATAAGTGCATTTCCTTATTTCCATAGTTAACCTTTAATAACTACCACTTTTCAAGTTTTTGGTGCAGCATTTTAAAAATATCTATAATCGTCTGAAAAGGCTGTTAAAATACTCTTTTTTCCAACTACACATCTGTGTGATGCTAGATATTTTTCAAGCACTTCAACCAAAATAACATGTTAAAACTGAGTGAAGGCAGAAAGAGATGCGACTCCTTCTGGATTCTCCTAAGCCAGACATTGGAGAAATTTGCAAAAATGTAAAACAATGTCACTCTTCTCATAATTTCTTTGTTTTGGAAAATATAGGGCTTTTTTCATTAAAATATGCTATTGATGTTAACATGTAATGGGCTTATTTTTTCAATAAACCCCTAAATATTTTCTTCACATTCTCCATTTTTATTTCTAATATGGAAAACATTGATAGATATAATCTATATAAGCAAAATGCTACCCACATATGTCCAAATCACAGCTTTCCTGACAATTTCATGGATCTCCTTTAATAAACACTCACCTCTGAGCATGTCATGAAGACTTTCTGTGTTGTGCCAGCTAATTGCTTATCTCTTATCATGAAGTTGCCTTCCATCTCATCTACTCATCTTTCAGTTCTTCCCTTAAATGTCCTTTTCTCAGGCAAGATTTCCCCTGATGTTCCAGATTAGATTAAGTGCCCTTACTACACACTCCATACCCAGCTGCATTTCTCTGCATATCGTTCAACATACGTGTAGATACTCGAACAAGGTCTGCTTCTCACTAGATTCAAAGTCCCTGAGGGTAGGAACCTTGTCCAAGTTCACAACATGATTTCCAACATCTAATACAGTACCCAACACTTAGTAAGTATTCAACAAATGTTTTAAGTAAGTAATTCATTAATACATTTTGAATATACCAATGCCACTATTAATACTTAAGGAGGTTAGTAAGACTTCTTTTTATTACCACGTACTCGTTTTCAGTCTTAATATTTCATTTTCCAAGTAGTATTTATTTAAAATTCCTTTCACCCTGATCATTTTCCTTTTTCAGGGATGATTTCTGGTTTTGTTTTTTTCTTTTTCATTCCTTTCCCTTACCCTATCCCCCTGGCTCATTTAGCTTAGAAAGAAGTAAACTTCTTTTTTTTTCTTTAAGATTTTATTTATTTATTTGAGAGAGGTAGCAATAGAGAGCAGGAACAAGGGGGAGAAGGAGAAGCAGGCTCCCCTCTGAGCAGGGAGCCTGATGTAGGGCTCGATCCCAGGACCCTGAGATCATGACCTGAGCCGAAGGTCAGGTCCCACTAAGCCACCCAGGCGCCCCAAGAAGTAAACTTCTTGTAGATAGATTCTTCCTAGATACATTATGGTCTCTCTACAGCCTAACTTACACAATAGGCCTAAGTCTGTGCAGGCAATTTATGCAGGCAGGCAAGGCCAGGCTTCCTCGGAACCACGGTCTCATTTCTGGGCTCTTGAGGAAATCCTACCTGTACTTCTTTTGGATGCCAATAACTCCCTCATTAGCAGGTGGGATGTTGAGTATCACAAAAAGAGATATGGCTTTAAATGCAAGTCCTTACAAGAGAAATTGTACTTTTATTTAAATCTCATTTAAGGTCTCAGTGACTTCTCATCATCCTTTCTGAGAATATGTTTGAGGGATGGAAGTGGCACCCAGGGACCGGGAGGGGGTCGGTGGAGAAGTGCTACTGCATTGCCATTTTACTGGGGGCTGGGCTGGCTCTTCACCTATGACCCTCACAGACCTTATTCAGCATATTTTTGTAGTGTAGTAACATAAGAGAAGCTGCCATGTAAAAGGTGCTGGTGCTTTCTATATGGCCTGTATTCACAGAGACTACCTACCTTGAAGTAGATCTTTGTTCTCAGAAGACTTATTGGAACAGCCCATTAGTTAGGAAAATAGACCAGTTGATATTCATTGCTCTTGAGGAATGGTGTGACAGATCATTTTCAGCTTCATAAAGGCTGTCCCATCCCGGGGTGCCTGGCTGGTTCAGTCAGTCGAGCATATGACTCTTGATCTCAGGGTTGTGAGTTCAAGCCCCACGTTGGGCGTGGAGCCTACTTAAAAAAAAATGGCTGTCCCAACTAATACCCCTTGGGGGACTGAACTCAGAGTTCTCTAGGTTAAGCAAATTTTTAAGTAGGCCAAGAAGTTTTCTGGAAGGAAAGGAATGGAGACTTGACCTCTTCCCTTTTGAAGATTAATGGTATTAAAATCTCTAATGATTTGAAGTGGTTTTGGGTCAGTCTGGAAAAAAAAATGTTAAAAAGAAAAAGAAAAAAAGAAAGATACCAAAAGCTGCCAAAAAGGAACTCACAATGAGGGAAGGGGGTGCACACGTGTGGAGAGAAAACCATGGCTACATCATTGAAAGCCTGGATAAAGATCTGTGAACCTGGAGCCCTGGCCTAGGTGACATGGGATAAATACATGTGAGATTAACACGGGGGAAAAAGACCTCCCTTTTCTTCCTCAATAATAATTGTAGCCTCCTTTATACCAATGAATAGAGATAGTATCATACCGTGCAAACTCTCATGTATTACACCAGGTGTTAGCCACGGAAGCAACAGGAATAAAATCTGGGCTCTTGCCAGTGAACAAGATTCCCTAATTCTTCCTTTCTCCACAAGGAGTTGAACTCTATCCTGTGCCTTCTAGAATGAGTAAGCCCATGGAGTATTTAGATGATTGGGGTAAAAAGGACCCTAAGAGAGATACTAGACTTTCTGCTCATCTAGGTAGATATGGAATTTAAAAACTAATATGAATAAAAATAATTTCAGAAATATATGTAACCTCAAGTCTGCCCCAGGCTTGTGAAGCACATTGTGCAGAAAGAATTAACATACAGGCTTAAGACTGTTACCCTCAGAAAGGCCTGTTTGTAAGGTTGGCTCTAGGCAGGCATCTGGAGACCTGAGTTTGAGGAATATTCCCACGACTCTGACAGATGGGTGGCACACTGGGCCTAACCTGTGCAAACAACAAGGTTTATACTCCAAACCTGCTTGTCTTCTGGGATCTCAAATTTTGGGACCTGCTAAGCAGAGGGTGTCTGTGTGACCAGTCCCAACATAAACCTTGGGCCTCAAGTCTCTACTGAGCTTCCCTGGCAGATACTTCACATGTGTGGTTACAACTCGCTCTGGAGGCATGAAGTGTGTGGCTCCACTGGGAGAAGACCTTTGGAAGCTTATGCCTGGTTTCCTCCAGACTTTGTCCCCCGCACCTTTTCCCTCTGCTGGCTCAGCTTTGTATCCTTTTGCTGTAATAAATCATAGCCAACCATGAAGACTACATGCTTAGTCTTCCCAGGGAATCACAAAACCAAGATTGTGATCTTAGGGGTCCCCCAACACACAAGTAAAATACATTATTTTTTAAAATTTCCTTATGTTTATGTATTTACTACTGTATTCTTCTTATACAAAAAGTTATTCATTTTTCTTACATATTAATAGACTTATGTTAATTTTTTAAACATTTTCTACTTCAATGTCAAGCCGTCTGAACTGGAAGGGATTTTAGAAGAAATATAATCCTATCCGCTCCCTTCATGAAGAAACTGAAGCCACAGCAGAAAAAAAATATAAGGTGGGCTTCAACTGGCTTTAGGAATGAGGGCTTAGGACATGTGGCTTTTGTAAACCACTTTAACCCTAAATACAAAGTCACCATATACAGTACTTAAAATAGTGACATTAAAGCAAATATATATCTATTTATATATTATATAGTTATATATAAAGCAAATATATATATATATATATATATATATATATATATATATATAT